>NC_041385.1:85021566-85041983 GCF_002162155.2 Triticum dicoccoides
GCCTGGGTCGGGGCGAGGGCCGGGTCGGGGGCGAGCGCCTGGGTCGGGGGCGAGGGCTGGGTCGGGGGCGAGCGCCGGCGCCGGGGTCGGGGGCGAGCGACGGGGGAAGAGAGAGTGGGGATTTGGGGGGAAAAGGTGGGATGAAGCAGGGATAGTGAGAATTTTGGGTTAAGTGGACATAGCACCAGCGCGTTTGGACAAAACGCGCTGCTACTACCTTCAGTAGCTGTAGCGGTTTATACGAAATACGCTACTACAACTTCAGTAGCTGTAGCGATTTATACGAAACACGCTACTACTACTGCCAGTTTCCCTTTTTCTTTTCCTTTTTTCTTTTCCTTTATTTTCTCCCACTTCTATTTCCCGAGAGCAGTGAACGAAGGGAGGGCGATATATATTGCATCATTTGACGGTTAAATATGTATGCAAAGTAGGAACATATATATTACATCATTGGACCCATGCATAATAATGGCTAAGTGTGTATACAAAATAGGAACATATATATATATATTACATCATTTGACCGATAACATACGGTTCCTCAGCGCTGACGTTTTTGTTTTTGAGTCATCTTCTTTCCCTTCTTGTTCGTCGAAGAATAATTGAGCCCCTCATTGTGACTTTGCCTTTTCCATGGAGTACGATTTTTCTTAGGTAATGTAGTATTGATTCTTCTTTTGACGTATACTTCATCATCATCGTCATCTTCCCTCATTGGGTTGCCGTACTGATCATAGTCTTCCTCGTTGGCGACTCCATCCATTCCAATGATGTTCCTTTTGCCTCTCCTCACGACAACACGGCTGGGATTGCGCGGGTCGGCTATGAAGAAGCATTGTGTCACGTGCTTAGCGTGTACCCATGGCTCGTTTTTTGCGATAGCGTTCACGGTAGCGCTCTTCGCATCGGGTATAGTCATGGTAGTGAAAATCCGGCTTTCTCTTTCGACATTCTTAGCCCATCTGACACGGAACATCATCGTGTTGTGTAGTCCAGAGTAGTCAAGCTCCCAGATCTCCTCGACCCTTCCATAAAATCGTTCAATTGCGCCGTCGTCGCTGCCGGTCATGCATTCCATCGTCATCCCTGAGTTCTGATCATCACTGTCCATATCTTTGGCCACCGTGTAGAACGTGTATCCGTTGATATCATATGCCTGATAGGTTACGAGGTTGGGCGAGGGGCCATGTGCTAAGGCGTATATGAGCAATCCGTCCCTAGAGCCCTCCTCCGGGGGATTAGCAATAATATGCTCTTTGAACCAATGTAGGAAAGTGGAGTTGTGCTCTCTAGTAACTTTGGCGTCCGTCCTGCATACCCCCCAGTCACGATACTTCTTTGCGACAATTTCTTTGTGCAGTGCCACGAAAGGATCTACCTCGTCTAGGTGTTGTAGCACTACCAAGTTTGCTCTGTTAAAGTTGCTGCATCGATCTGAGTATGCCACGTGCAGTTCCCTGCGACCGTTGCAGTGACCATCTCCTTCGAGCCTCCCATCGTGCTTGTTAACGGGAAAACCAACACTAACACCAGGCTGCTGGTCTGCGCCATATAGAAAATTCTCATAGAAAGAGATGCACTCTTGTGTCAAATAGCCCTAGACGATGCTTCCATCCGGACGGGACATGTTACGAACGAATCCTTTGATGATCCCATTCATCCTCTCAAACGACATCATGTTGTGCAGGAATGACGGCCCAAGGTCTATTATGTCATCCACAATATGGACACACAGATGCACCATCACATCAAAGAACGCGGGCGGGAAGTACATCTCAAGCTAATTCAGTATCACAACGATCTCTTCCTGTAGCCTTCAGAGCTGCTTCACACTGATCGACTTTCAAGAGATGACGTCGAAAAAGTTGCAGAGACCAATAAGCGTGTCACGGACGTGCTTTTCCATTATCCCTCTAAGGGCAACAGGTAGTATCTGCATCATCATCACATGACAGTCATGAGACTTCATCTCGCTGAACCTTTTCTTGTCCATGTCTAGATATCTGCTTATCTTGCCACAGTAATCAGAACTAACTTTGACTCCAGTAAGGCACTTAAAGAATTGATTGATCTTAGCCTGACTTAAGGTGAAGCAAGAAGGGGGGGCAATAATCCTCTTTCTTTATTTTCTTGCCGTTCTTCTCCCGTGCCTCTGTCTCCGTCTCTGTCTCGTCTGACATTTTACGGGGCGGCATGTGCAGATCTTTCCTGATTTTCAAATCTTGCAAGTCTTTTCTTGCCTTAGGCCCATCCTTGGTCTTATCCGGTATGTTCATCAGTGTTGTGAGCAAGCTCTCAAGGACATTCTTACAGATATGCATTTGATCAAGGCAATGAGGTGTATCGAGTTTGTGCCAGTACTCCAAGTCCCAGAACACAGACCTCGTCTTCCATACCTTCAGCAGCGGCTCCGGCGCCTTTCTCATCGTCTTTCCCGGCGCGGGGCACTCCTTCCAGTTTTTCAACAGCTCATCAATTTCGGCACCGCTCCGCTTACGTGGAGGTCCTCGATGCTCAGCGTGACCATTGAATAGATCTCCACGGTTTCTCTACGGGTCGTCCTGTTCAAGCCATCTTCGATGCCCCATGTACACGATTTTCCCAGACCTGCCATCTTTCCTTGACGTTAGCTGCTGAGACGTCGTATCATCCATGCACCGCGTGCATCCGCAATATCCATGGCACACCTGGCCTGCCACATATCCGTAACCGAGATAGTCCTACACTGTCGTGATCAACGCGACTCTCATGTTGATACTCGCCTTTGCTGGCGTCCCATGTCTTGGCCGGTGTTTTCCATAACGTGTCTAACTCCTCTTGAAGTAGCCCTATATGCAAACTAATATTATTTCCTGGTTGTTTCGGCCCTTGAATAAGCATGCTCATGTGAATGTACTTTGATTTCATGCACAACTAGGGGGAGGTTGTACATCCATACAAACATGGGCCATGTGCTATGGTTGGTGTTCTGGTTGCCAAACGGATTCATGCCATCGGTACACGCACCGAGCACGATGTTCCTTGCATCACATTCAAAATACCGATAGAAGCTGTTCAACGCTCTCCACTGGCTTCCATCCTTCACGTGTCTCAGCTTCGGATCATCTCCATCGTCGGGCTTCTTCCTCTCCGCGTGCCAGCGCATTAGCTTTGCTTCCTTGGGATCTACAAAATACCTCTGGAGACGGGGAGTGATCGGTAAGTACCATACAACTTTCTGGGGACATTTCTTCCCGGCCTTCTTGTATCGAGAAGCATTGCACACCGGACAGCTTGTTTTTTCCGCGTGCTCCTTCCGATAAATTATGCAATCGTTGATGCATGCATGGTATCTAACGTGTGGCAGATCAAGAGGGCACACGATCTTCTTGGACTCATCAACACTAGTAGGACATAGATTACCCGCGGGAAGAACATCCTTTAGGTACTTGAGATGCTCATCGAGGCTAGTGTCGGTCCATTTGTTTTTAGCCTTCGTCTTCAGGAGTTGGAGCGTGAGACTCAAGCGGGTCACCTCAGGATTGCAACCATCATACAATGGAGTGTTCGAGTCTACCACCAGTTTCTCCAGCTTAGCCTCCTCTCTAGAAGCAGCTCTCTCAGTACTCGTCTCCTTGCGAAGCAATGCTTGAACATGAGGGTCCCGCACGATTGAACTTAGTACTGACGAACTCTGCTACGTGGAGTCCATGTCGTTCTCTCCACCGCCATGTCCGGCCCCTTCTCCTCCACCATGTCCGGCCCCTTCTCCGCCGCCATGTCCGACCTCTTCCCCGCCGCCATTATCGATCATCTCTTCATCTTGCCCCGTGTCATCATTGCCTGCCCCATCGGCATCCTCAACATCATCATCCTCATCTTCAGTTATCCACCGAGTATAGCCATCCATGAAACCAGTCATGAGCAGGTGCGCTTCGACACAACCATCGTCATAGGGGTCGAGCCAAACTATTCCTTTGCATTTTCGACACGGACATAAAACCTCTGTCAGGTTATTTTCTTTCATGTCCTGCACCGCCGACCGCAACCACATGTTCACCATCGTTCCACTGACCATCATGAACGTCTGCACGGTGATAATAAAACAAATTGATTATAAAAATACGTGCATGCATCAAAGTCATACAAAAAGTTGGCAGGACCTTCCCCAAATATAGGACATATATGGATCTAGAGTTTGCCCAGAATTCGCCGAAACGGAAATAAATCAACATTTCGGCAAAACATAGGCAACTCAAAAGCACAATTTGGCATCAACTCATGCCATACACACAATTTCCACAAACATATCACACACACATAAACATATTTCCATTTTGCAAAAGCATGAAATTATCATCACCTATATCTCGAGATCGAGCACACGGTGATAAGATGATGATGTAGGGAGATCAAAAGTGCCCAAAGCTCTTCTTGACAAAGATAGATCTAGTTAGGGGGCAAATATGTCACTTAACTAAATGCTACATCTACCTAGCTACCTAATTTGGGAGGAGACAACTTCAACTAGTGGAGGGGGAAGGAAAAAGAGAAGGAGATGCATTAATGGAGATGGTGTAGTTAGGTAGGAGTAATGAAGAGATAGAAAGGTAGGTAGAAGAGGGAGAGTAATGGGGGAGAGGTGTTGAGGAAGAAGAAGAGTGAGAGTGGGAGGTAGGGGAAAGGGGATAGGGAAGAGAGGAGGGGGAGGGAGGGGACGGGTGGGGAAAAGGGGGTGGGTTGGTGCGGATTAGCAGTAGCGTGGGACGTAAAACGCGCTGCTGATAAGAAAGTAGCAGCAGCGCGCTTTCGGCAGAAGCGCTACTGTTAACCGGGACAAAAAGTGTGTCCCATTTGAAAATTAGCAGCAGCGACCTCAGAAAAAGCACGCTACTACTACATCCATAGCAGTAGCGCGGCTCGCGGAACCGCGCTGCTACTAAATGGAGTTTGGGGGGCACTGTCGGTCGATATTTGTAGCATCGCGGGTAACACCGAGCGCGCTACTGCTAAACTCTTGTCAGTAGCGGGTTTTACACACCCGCGCTACTGCTAATTAGCAGCAGTGCTCCTTTTTGAGCCGTGCTGCTGCTAAGATTCTGTGTATAGGCTTTTCCCTAGTAGTGAAAGGGGTTCCGGACACCCCCGGCAAAGATATGGGCCTATTGGGCTAAGAGGGGAAACGCAGCAGCCAACATGGGCTGCTGCGCCCCCATATAGGCCGAACCTGGAGGGTAAGGAAAGAGGAGAAGAGAGAAAGGAAGGGGAGGGATTCGGCCTCCCCCTTCCTTCCCCCCTCCCTCCTCCTTCCTTCCGCCTCCGGTAATTATGGATGGGAGGGGCCGAATAGGACTAGGGCCCCAAGTAGGATTCCTCCTACTTGGGCGCCCCCTTGGCTGCTCCCTCTCCCTCCCACCTATATATATGAAGGGGGGAGGTGCCTAGAACACACACCAACGATTGTTAGCCGTGTGCGGCGCCCCCTCCATATTTACGCCTCTGGTCATATTCACATAGTGCTTAGGTGAAGCCCTGCGCGAATAACTTCACCATCACCGTCACCACGCCGTCGTGCTAACGGAACTCATCTACTTCCTCGACACTCTGCTAGATCAAGAGTTCGAGGGACGTCATCGAGCTAAACATGTGCAGAACTCGGAGGTGTCGTACATTCGACACTTGATCGGTCGAAACAAGAAGTTCGACTACATCAACCACGTTGGCAAACACTTCCGCTTTCAGTCTATGAGGGTACATGGACACACTCTCCCCCTCTCGTTGCTATGCATCTCCTAGATAGATCTTGCGTGAGCTTAGGAATTTTTTGAAATTGCACGCTACGTTTCCCAACACTCATAGTCGAAGGAATATGTATTTGACATTAAGAAAGCGATAGCAATAAACTGAATGGTCATATGCTAAACTAACGGATGTGTCTTGTCCATCACATCATTCTCCTAATGATGTGATCCTGTTATCAAATGACAACTCATGTCTATGGTTAGGAAACCTTAACCATCTTTGATCAACGAGCTAGTCTAGTAGAGGCTCACTAGGGACACAATATTTGTTTATGTATCCATACACGTATTTAAGTTTCCGGTCAATATAATTCTAGCATGAATAATAAACCTTTATCATGATTAAGGAAATATAATAATAACCATTTTATTATTGTCTCACCCCAAGAGTTTACTAGAGTCAATAATATAGTTCACATCGCCATGTGATTAACTCCTAAAGATTTTACAAGAGTGTGATCATGTTTTGTGTGTGAGAGAGGTTTTAGTCAACGGGTCTGCAACATTCAGATCCGTGTATACTTTGCAAATGTCTATGTCTACAATGCTCTGCATAGAGCTACTCTAGCTAACTGTTCCCACGTTCAATACACATCCAGATTGAGACTCAGAGTCATCTGGATCAGTGTTAAAACTTGCATTGACGTAACCCTTTACGACGAACCCTTTATCACCTCCATAACTGAGAAACATTTCCTTAGTCCTCTTTAGGTACCTGAGGATAATTTTGACCGTTGTCCAGTAATCCACTCCTGGATCACAATTGTACCCCCTTGCTAAACTCATGGCAAGGCACACAACTGGTCTGGTACACAGCATGGCATACTTTAGAGAACCTATGGCTAAGGCATAGGGAATGACTTTCATTCTCTCTTTATCTTCTGCCGTGGTCGGGCTTTGAGTCTTACTCAACTTCACACCTTGCAACACAGTCAAGAACCCTTTCTTAGACTGATCCATTTTGAACTTCTTCAAAACTTTGCCAAGGTATGTGCTTTGTGAAAGTCCTATTAAGCGTCTTGATCTATCCCTATAGATCTTTATGCCCAATGTGTAAGTAGCTTCATCGAGGTCTTTCATTGAAAAATTCTTATTCAAGTATCCTTTTATGCTATCTAGAAATTCTATATTGTTTCCAATCAGCCATATGTCATCCACATATAATATAAAAAATGCTACACTTTGTTAGCACCACTACTAGGGAAAAGCCTAGTAGTAGCGCCGGTTTTAGGTATAGCAGTAGCGCGGGGCTGCGTGCTACTGAAACGACACTACAACTAAAGTGTATCAGTAGCGTGTGTTTGCCCGCGCTACTACTATACTTGCTTAGCAGTAGCACTTTTGGTAGAGAGCGCTACTGCTAGTTACTAGCAGCGCACCGCTCTACCCGCACTACTACTATTATTACGGTTTTTTTGTTTTATGTCGTATTCATATGCCATTATACAAGTTTTCATAAAGTAGCAATTTAGAGATTGTTTTTACATCAGAATGAGTTATTACATCATTGGGCGAAAGAACCGTGGATTAGTTTCAAGTGCATAGATCCAAAGTGACCAAATGGTCACTTTGGATCCATCCACTTGAAACTAAACCGCGGTTCTTTCACCCAATGACATAATAACTCATCATCATCATCATCATCATCATCATCATCATCATCATCATCATCATCATCATCATAATATCATTAACAACTTATCGTCATAATACATCATTGTCATGTAACAACTCCTCATCATCATCATTTTTGTCCATGAGACATCATATAACAACTTGGTCACTAGTTATAATAACAACTCCTCTTCCTCATCATCATCATCATAGTACT
The DNA here is from genome assembly GCF_002162155.2 of Triticum dicoccoides. Classification (NCBI taxonomy): domain Eukaryota; kingdom Viridiplantae; phylum Streptophyta; class Magnoliopsida; order Poales; family Poaceae; genus Triticum; species Triticum dicoccoides. The sequence continues at coordinate 85,029,181 of NC_041385.1, forward strand.
CATAATCACTACTCCTCCTCCTCAGCATCACCATCAACTCTAACCCATTGTAGCACATAATAAAACTTCTCATCATCATCATAGTCATATATAATCAACACTAACTAATTGTTCTTAATACCTAGGACCTACTCCTGCTGCTCTCTCTCTCTTAGGTAAAATAGCATAAAACAGATGTAGCACTCCTGCTTCATCATATTGGAGAATGCAGATGAACATGTCTCCTAATTGTGGGCTGCGCTTCTGATTGATGCCCCCAAATACTTCTCTGTTGCGATCCTTCACAATTTTGCTCCAGTATTTGACTACTCGACTATTAAGAGTTGCTCGCTTCGAGAAATGATGAATTCACTCATGTGCAATGCAGGATATCTTAGACGTAAGCTAACGATTGTCATGCGACCTTTAGACTCGATCCAACGAGGCACAACACTCATAGGGAGTCCCTGTTGAAGAACATCATAGTAACATACTTAGCAGTAAAGTTTAGCTTAAAAAATAATGTATGCAAAAGATGCACTGAGGACAAATAGTAAAAATCTTACCATCCTCCCTAAATAGATGTGACCGTAGTTCAATACGCACACTAGTGGTCACACGTTTTGAGTACTAATATCTCGAAGTCCAAAAAAATAACCTTTCTTGACAGTATCAAATCCTTAAGCCATGAAATATAATGACTTATCTCCTCGCAGTTTAGTTCAGCCCCGGGACAGTAGTAGGTGCTATCTACCAAGCGTCAGACATGTTTGCTTGAATGGAAATGAGCTGTCAGTAGAAATTAGTTGTCAACTATTTTTAAATAAAAAATATAAATTACTTAATAAAATGGTTGAGAAACTCACATAATGATAGAACTGGAGGCGTCTGCACATCTACCCAGATGTTGATATTACCTTCAATTTCATCTTTCGGACAAATATCAAAGGTGATAAACATATTAGGCTCAAATGCATATGCCTTGCATAGTGCACACCAATTTTTGCATTCAAAATGGGAGTAGTTCTCTGTATTGTATAATTTTACGGCAAAAGTACAACCATGCTCGGTCCTCAAGTGAACTCTCTTTACCTCCATAATTTCCATAGTACTGAAACCAATCTTATCCAAGACATACATTCTTGCATAGCAGGGGATACGCTAGTAGAATTGTAAAAAATTAAAATTATAAGTTGATGCAAATGAAGCATAAGCCATGCTTAATTATGAAAAAAAGACTTGTCGCTGTGACTTAATGTATCCACTTCGAAGGTCTCATCTAGCATGATGCTGAAGCGCCTACCACCAACTAGGTGACGCCTGTCGCACAGGCCACGCTCGTCTTCGCAGTATTCGCACATACTGAATTCCCTTTCATCATCAGACATTTCCTATGTTCATATTTGAAACACTAAAAATCAGTCGAAGGCAACTACCAGGAAACTCAACACACAGATCACTGTTACTCAATATGCAATGGGTTGACTTTAGGTCTGGTGAGTCTTTCTTCCTAAACTCTTATCTCACATATATGGTGGGCACTCCCTTTCTGATATTGCGACCATCAGTGATGGTCGCTACTCCTTCTTCCCCTAGTGCATAACAAAGGTCTAGCACAAAGAGAAGAAGGAGAAGCGACCCCCATGACAACAGTCGGTATTCTTCTTATCTCATATATGGTGGATACTCCCTCATCGATTTTTCGAACGTCAGTGATGGTCGCTACTCCTTCTTCACCTAGTGCATAACAAAGGTCTAGCACAAGGAGAAGAAGGAAAAGCGACCCCCACAACAATAGTCGGCATTCTTCTTCTCTCATATATGGTGGAGACTCTCCCTCCTAATTTTTTGACTGTCATGTATGGAGCCCCGGCAGATGTAAAGTCAACTCGAAATGTCGTTTAATTCTCTTTCTAGCAAATCCGGGGCACTCGATATTTCCTACATATTCGAGCACAAGTCATGCTTAAATTCACGGAAAAATTCGGCATGACCTTTGGTAAAATAGGACATATCGAGCGCCTGAAATTTGCCAGAATGAAAATAAACCAACACTCCGGCAAAACATAGGCCACTCGGAAATGAATCAACACTTTGCACATGAGCATAAACTGGTGCTCATTGCATTTCAATGGTTCAATATTGACAAAAACATTTCAATATATGTTATAACCCGAACATTTCATTTGGTTAAGAAGCATAACTAAATATCCTAGTTCTACTCTATTCAACACCGAGGAGTGGAGAAGGAGGAGGTGTACTTTTAGCTCACCGACTCAGGTGTGGAGGAAGTAGAGGCAGCTCGGATGACGATCATTCCAAGGAGACACGACTCTACAAAGCCTGCATATTCCATCGAGTAAATTTTTAATTAGATCATCAAATCTCATATAGCATTCTTTGATGACGAAGTGATAATGACATAAATCCAACTAGTTCTATTAATTCAACTAGTTCAACTAAGCACTTACTAAAAATAAACTAGTTCTATTAACTTTCTTACTAAAAATAAACTAGTTATATAGTAAAATTTAAGTTAGATGATCAAATCTCATATATATACCTAAGTTTTCTTGCTAAAAATAAACTAGTTCTATTAATTCAACTAGTTCAACTAAGCACTTACTGTCGGTGTCAAAACCGGCGGATCTCGGGTAGGGGGTCCCGAACTGTGCGTCTAAGGCTAATGGTAATAGGAGGTGGGGGACACAATGTTTATCCAGATTCGGGCCCTCTCTATGGAGGTAATACCCTACTTCCTACTTGATTGATCTTGATGATATGAGTATTACAAGAGTTGATCTACCACGAGATCGTAGAGGCTAACCCTAGAAGCTAGCCTATGATTATGATTGTTGTTGTCCTACGGACTAAACCCTCTAGTTTATATAGACACCGGAGGGGGGTAGGGTTACATAGAGTCGGTTACAGAGAAGGGAATCTGCATATCCGAATTGCCAAGCTTGCCTTCCACGCAAAGGAGAGTCCCACCCGGACACGGGATGAAGTCTTCAATCTTGTATCTTCATAATCCAACAGTCCGGCATAAGCATATAATCCGGCTGTCCGAGGACCCCCTAATCCAGGACTCCCTCAGTAGCCCCTGAACCAGGCTTTAATGACGATGAGTCCGGCGTGCAGATTGTCTTTGGCATTGCAATGCGGATTCTTCTCCAAATTCTCCAGAGTACCTGTTGTAACGAGTAGTGTCCGGCCTCCCATTTAATGTTGCACTCATCGGCTTCTGTATCTTAATAATGTCAGTTTCCATGTGTCGAGCGAATGCGAGGAGTTGGGGCATTTTTACACTTGCCACCCTGACCATGTAAACAAATTGTCTATTAAAGAGACGGGGATCCTCAGATCCAAAACACACCATCTTCCCCAAGCGAGGATCCATCGAAGCGTGCCCGAAAAAACCATCCCATCATGGCCGGCCATCGCAGCTCCTCCTCTCTCCCTCATAGCGCCAAGCCAGGTGATTGGGAGAAGTGTAATGTATCCCACGGCCAATTGGTGGAGTTGCAGACCCAGGGGTTCCTCCCCCTGCATATCTTGTCCCCGTTCAAGCCGGATTAGCCACTTTTGATGGTGGGGAGCAAGCAGAGAGTTTACCCAACCCATCTAGGGGGGAGCGAGTATGCCTTGTCCCTTACTTGCTGAGGGGCCTCGGATTTCCAATCCATCCATTCCTCTGCGGGCTCCTGGAGTATTATGGCCTCCAGCTGCACAACTTCACCTCTGCCTCCATCCTGCACATCACAGGCTATGTCGCCCTTTGTGAGTTATTTCTGGGTTGCGAAGCTCATTTCGAGCTATGGGAGAGGTTGTTCTGCCTCGCCCCTCGCAATCAGGTGGGATCAATATACCAAGTGGGCGGAGCCGAAATATGGCGCATCGCCGGGACCGGATACATGTCCGGCACTCCGAAGAGACATCCGAAGACTGGCCTTCCGAGTGGTTTTATAGAGGACGTCTCCCTTCCTGACCCTATCCGGATGGGTCTTCCCCAGTTCACAAATGCCCTATTGAAGAAACGCCATTGCTGGCATCCCCGGAGCCCCTAGGAGGAAGATAGCAAAGGGATCCTTCAACTGATGGGCAGGATAAAAACGCTGGCCAAATCTGGATTGACAATAATCGAGGTTATGTCAATATGCATAATGCGGGGGGGGGGGGTGCAGCCACTCCAGTATCGGGGCATCCCATGTGGCACTTCAATGGAGAAGACGATGCCACCCGCTGCGAGGAAAGGTCCGGACACCGCCACCGCTCTGGCGAAAATATTGTCCGATTTGTATAAAGGAGAAGAAGAGGAGTTCATCCGCATTAAGCCACGGGATGGATTTTCCATGTACAACCCCCCTAGCTGGGTGAGTTGCTATCTTTTACTCAACTCTATTCATTCCCGCGGTCTTTCATCACAAATATTTACCTTGCTAGTCCATAACAGGAACTGCGAAAAGCTGTCAGGGAGGTCCACAGCCCGCCTCCACAGCCAGAGGATCACAACCGGACCCTCGACCCCGGACTCGAACAAGATCCAGACATATTTGTGGAGCTCGTTGACAGGATGTTTTTACCAGGCAAGCTGTGACGGCGCCTTGGTGGCCATCATTGCCGACTATCCTGGCCTCCTCCCTGCATCATATTTAAGTGAAATAGTAGACCTAACTTCCGAAGAGGATCCCCTCTTTACACCTTACCCACCGCATGTGTATTGTGCTTTATAGGGAAGGCCATTGGTGCGCCATGCCGAACCTGTGGCGACTCACCAACAAGGGGCGCCCAAGCTGGGTAGGCTTAAAAGGAAAGCGAACATGACCGAGCCGCCATCGAAGAGATATGATTTGAACATGCTCCGTGATTTTCATCTTTAAAATATAACAATGTCCACCGTGTCTTGGTAGAAAGAATATCCGTCGGACTGTATCCAGGGATCCTGCTCACCACGCCTCTACCAGCCGGACTCTAGAACCGACCTCGAGGATGGAGGCTGACATGGGGACAACACCGGATGGTCCTCCTACAAAGGATGCGGATAGAATATCCGCTACAAATTCCGAAGTGGAGAGCGCTATGAATCATCGGTGTCGGTGGGCCGCACTCCGCGACCCTAATTTCTCCGAAGAGGCGTTCAACGCCTTCAACTCGGGAGATGCATACATCCGAGCTGCTCAAGATGGGCTTGCTAAAGCCAGATACCAGTATTTAAAAGATATATGGGTAAGCAAAATCTGATAATTATGTATATCAGTAGCCCCTGAGACTTGAAACAGTTGGCACAACTGATTTAAGGATCATTGTATGAATAGGTTCTTACAGAGAAGAACACCCATTTGTCTCAAGAGTTGGAGGAGTGCAAAGCCCGGCTAAGGGCCACAGCTGCCGAAATGGAGGAACCCAAGAAGGGCTCATCTGGTAATATTTTTCTTGATCGATAAAAAACGTAATTACGTGTACCGTTTGGTATTCGGCATGTTCGCAGATCTAACAATAGATTACGCAGGCAATCCCGGAGTGAATCCGGAGATCTTACAAGAGGATGAACAACGAGCTCAACGATAACTAGAGGCCGGCGAGCGTGTACTTAAACGGGTCAGGCGAGAGAAAAATGAGCTCCAGGATGCCAATACCCGGCTGGGCGTGGAATTGAATGATGTTCGGGCCCAGCTTGCTGACTTCGTGAAGGAGAATAAGAGGCTTCAACGCGGCATTTTTAGTATGTGCTCAAACGAACCTTTATACTGTTCGGCAAAGAAACGGGCTAACAGAGTTATGTCTGTAGGTATACTGACTGGTCGTCCCAAAGAGGAGATGCCCGGATCCGCAGGCGATCTTCTGCAAGAGCTTTCGCAACTGCACGAACAAGTTCGGAAGGTGATGCAGGGTATTGCCAAGGCCTTGTGGCCATCCACCTCTCTGTCAGGAAGCATGGGGGAGCTTGTAGAGCTGCTCAAGGGAGCGCGGCGGCGCTTCCATTTATGGAAGATATCTGCCTGTCGACAAGGTGCGAGGGAAGCTTGGGCCATGGTGAAAACACGGTACACCAAGCTCGATCCGAATCACATGGCCCTGGTCGGACCTGTAGGGTCAGATGGGAAAGAGATTCCCGTTAGTCTGGTATATGACCAGGTAGGATTAGGCGCAAAGTATTCCCAACAGGATTGTAGGCTAGATAGCATGTTGGATGGTATAGAAGAAGAAGTATGTGGGTCTAAGCGACTGTGTACTTCAATTGACATATTTTGTCCCTATCCGGATTGTAAATCATTTTTCATGGTGGACTTTTCGCTTCAGCCTCCGGACCCAATAGTACGGAGTGTTTCCGAATACCCGCTCAGTTATGTAAACCGGGGTACACGTGGAAACCAGGCGTAGGGGTCATAAGTGCTTGAACAGACAAGTACCCAACTAGCTATGTTATATTACATGGATAGTAAGAAACATCTTCTAGGGAGAATAGTTCCGTTAAGGGTTCCTTTCCCTGGGCACGCATGCATTAATGTGCATGCCCGAATTGCGAACAGAGACGTAGTATATGAAACATCTGGGGGTTTGTATTGTAATAGGTAAGAAACATCTTTAGTTCACCGACCGAATATTCCCTTAAGAATGCTAGCTTTCGACTTCACCCAGTCTGAGGTGCACGTCTGGAGTACCTGGCAGTAACAATCGCAGAGGTGCTCCCCTTATGCCCTAGCCGAACTAATGGGAACGTAGGGCACAAATACAGGAGCCATGCAACCCATCTTGGCCAAAACTTAAGTCATATCGATGCATATAATGGTGAAGAAAAGGTACATATGGAGAAGCGACACATATGTAGTGGGCATGATGCCCGGAAGTAATTATATTAAGCTTCTGTATAAGAAGCCCCCAGGTATAGTGAGTGCGCATACTTAAGGATTTAGCGCGTCAAGGGTGTGTAGTCGAGTCACACTTAAAGCCTTAGAGCCATAAAAAGAAAGAGAGAGGATATATATATATATAAAGGGCGGAGGGAAGGGGACGAACACAGAGTTCGTCGCTAGGCGTAGAATCTTCCAAGTCTGGCCGCGTTCCATGGGTTCGGCTCGAGTAGATTATCTGATGCATCACGCGGGCGGTACGCTCCTCCAGTGAGAACTTTATCAATGATGAAGGGACCCTACCACTTGGGCTTGAGCTTGTCCTTTTTCTTCTTCGGTAGGCGTAGAACGAGTTTGCCAATGTTATAAGTTTTGGCCCATACTTCTCTGCTTTGATACCTGCGAGCCTGTTGCTGATAGAATGCGGAATGGGCTTTTGCGACGTCGCGCTCCTCCTCCAGGGCATCTTAACTGTCCTGCCGATCGAGCTCAGCTTCTCTCTCTTCGTACATGCATACTCGAGGTGAGTCATGAATGATATCGCAGGGCAATACCGCCTCTGTGTCGTACACCATGAAGAACAGTGTGTATCCGGTAGTGCGATTTGGCATGGTCCGCGTCCCCCATAGTACGGAGTCAAGCTCCTCAACCCAATGCGTGTTTGATTCCTTCAGGGATCGCACTAGTCTGGGTTTGATGCTGCTCATAATGAGAATATTTGCTCGTTCGACTTGACCATTTGTTTGGGGGTGATAGATGGAGGCGTAATCGAGGTTAATGCCCATGTTGCCACACCAAGTTTTCACCTCGTCGGCTGTGAAGTTAGAGCCATTATCGGTGATGATGCTGTGGGGGACACCGTAACGGTGCACGACCACTGATATCAAGTCTATCACTGGTCCAGATTCGGTCGTTTTAACTGGTTTGGCCTCTATCCATTTGGTGAATTTATCCACCATGACCAATAGATATTTTTTATTATGGCTTCCTCCTTTAAGGGGTCCGACCATATCGAGCCCCCAGACCGCAAAGGGCCAAGTTATGGGGATTGTTTGGAGAGCGGTAGGTGGCATATGGGTTTGGTTGGCGAAGAGCCGGCAACCGACGCAATGTTGGACGAGGTCCTGTGCGTCTGCACGGGCTGTCGGCCAGTAGAAACCTGTACGGAAGGCTTTGCTTACAAGGGCCCGAGCTGCGGCGTGGTGGCTGCCAAGTCCAGCATGAATTTCGGCCAAGAGCTGTCACCCTTCCTCTTTGGAGATACATCTTTGGAGTACTCTGGTAGCGCTTTTCTTATAAAGCTCTCCCTCGTGGACCTTGTAGGCTTTAGAGCGCCGCACAATGCAACGTGCCTCATTTTGGTCCTCGGGGAGTTCTTGCCTATTTAGGTAGGCTAAGAAGGGTTCGGCCCAGGGGGCGATGACAGCCATGATTATGTGGTCCGAAGGTGTTATTTCGGTGGTGGAGCCTTCGATTATGTCAGTGTGTTCGGGTTCTAGGGTTGTGGTCGGATCCGGACTAGTATTTCCGGTCTCCCCTTGCCACACCACGGATGGCTTGAACAACCTTTCCAAGAAGATGTTAGGTGCGACAGGGTCGCGCTTAGCACCGATGCGGGCAAGGATATCCGCCGCTTGATTGTTTTCTCGGACCACATGATGAAATTCAAGCCCCTCGAATCGAGCTAACATCTTGAGGACGGCATTACGGTAAGCCGCCATTTTCGGGTCCTTGGCGTCAAAGTCTCCATTTATTTGAGATATTGTGAGGTTCGAATCCCCACGCACCTCTAGGTGTTGGATGCCCATGGAGACTACCATCCGAAGACCGTGCAACAGAGCCTCGTATTCGGCTGTATTATTGGAGTCTATATATAGTATTTGGAGTACGTATTGGACTTATCTCTAGTGGGGGATGTCAGGACAACACCCGCTCCTAGACCAGCCAACATCTTAGAGCCGTCGAAGTGCATGATCCAATTGGAGTATGCGCCATACTCTTTAGGGAGTTCGGCTTCTGTCCATTCGGCGACAAAGTTAGCCAGTACTTGCGATTTAATGGCTCGCCGTGGTTTATATATAATGTCGAATGGGAGGAGCTCGATGGCCCACTTAGCAATCCGGCCCGTGGCATTGTGGTTGTTTATTATATCGTTGAGTGGTACTTCAGAGGCCACCGTGATTGAACACTCTTGAAAGTAGTGTTGTAATTTCCGAGATGCCATGAAGACCGCGTATGCTATTTTTTGATAATGTGGGTACTGTGACTTGCATGGAGTGAGGACAGCAGATACAAAGTATACCGGCTTTTGAAGCGGGAAGTTATGTCCATCCTCCTCTCATTCGACGACGAGCACAATGCTTACAACTTGATGTGTTGCAGCTATATATAACAACATGGGTTTGCCGATGTTCTGTGCGGCAAGGATTGGGTTGCTGGCCAAGAGGGCCTTTATTTCTTCCAGTCCGACCGTGGTCACATCCATCCACTCGAAGTTTTTGGTGCGTCGAAGAAGGCGATAAAGAGGTAGTGTCATTTCTCCCAATCGGGAGATAAAGCGGCTTAAGGTAGCCACGCATCCAGTTAATTTCTGGATTTGCTTGAGGTCTGTTGGGGTAGCCAACTGTGACAAAGCTCGGATTTTAGCCGGGTTTGCTTCAATTCCTCTATTGGAAACGATGAAGCCCAGGAGCTTTCCGATGGGAACGCCGAAAATGCATTTTTCCGGATTGAGCTTGATGTCGTATGTTCGGAGGTTGTCGAACGTGAGCCTCAGGTTGTCCATTAAAGATTCGATGTGTCTGGTCTTGATGACCACATCGTCTACGTATGCCTCAACTGTTTTGCCGATTTGTTTTTCCAGGCATGTCTGAATCATGTGTTGGTAGGTTGCACCGGCGTTTTTGAGCCCGAAACGCATGGTGTTGAAACAGAAAGGGTCGTATGGAGTGATGAATGCCATTGCGGCTTGATCGGACTCCACCATCTTGATTTGATGGTATCCAGAGTATGCGTCGAGGAAGCACAATGAGTCGTGTCCTGCGGTAGCGTCGATGATTTGATCGATGCGGGGGAGAGGGAAGGGGTCCTTGGGGCAAGCCTTATTGAGGTCCTTGAAATCGACACATAGGCACCAGGATTTGTCCTTCTTTGGTACCATCACCAGGTTTGCTAGCCAATCCGGGTGTTTTATTTCTCTGATGAATCCGACTTCGAGTAACTTGGCTAGCTCCTCTCCCATAGCTTGTCGTTTAGGCTCTGAAAAGTGTCGTAGAGTCTGCTTGACTGGCTTGTATCCCTTCAATATGTTTAGGCTATGCTCGGCCAACCTGCGTGGGATCCCTGGCATGTCTGAAGGGTGCCAGACAAAGATGTCCCAATTATCGCGCAAGAACGCCCGCAGTGCGGCGTCGATAGTGGGGTTCAGCTGTTCCCTGATGGATGTTGTTTTTGTAGAATCCGTTGGGTGGACTTGGAATTTGACTATTTCGTCCGTTGGTTTGAAAGAGGTGTACTTGGATCGTGTGTCGAGTATCATGTCGTCCCTGTCCATTGTGGAGCGTAGCGCAGTTAGTTCTTCAGCCACGAGGGCTTCGGATAATGCCTCAAGGGCCAGGGCAGCTGTTTTATTTTCGGCGCGGAGTGCTATGTCCGGATCACTGGCTAGAGTGATGATTCCATTGGGCCCGGGCATCTTGAGCTTCATTTACCCATAATGGGGTATAGCTTGGAAGCTCGAGAATGCATCCCGCCCTAAAAGGGCGTGGTATCCACTACTGAATGGGGCCACTTGGAATGTTATATCTTCGGACCTGTAATTCTCCGGCATGCCGAATACCACATCGAGTGTGATTTTTCCCGCACATTGTGCCTCCCGACTAGGGATAATTCCTCTGAAGGTCGTGATGCTTTGCTCAATGCGGCTCTTGTCTATTTCCATTTTGTTGAGAGTTTCCTTGTAGATGAGGTTTAATCCGCTGCCACCGTCCATGAGCACTTTAGTAAGCCGGAGGCCGTCCACAATTGGACTAAGGACCAAAGCGGCTGGTGCTCGGACTGTTCAGAATTGAGGTTTGTCACTGGCATTGAAGGTTATGGCCGTGTCGTTCCATGGATTTGTTGCTGCAACGTGGCAGACTTCGGCGGGGCCGTGGAGTGCTCTCTGGCGCCTGTTATTTGAGGCGAAAGTCTCGAAGACTGTCAACACTGTATTGTTGTTTTCTACAGGATGATGCGCTATGGTATTGTTAATGAGGAGATCCTCGCGCGCTCTTGGCCACCTGCCAAAGTATCCAACATGCTCTAAGGTTGTGTGTTGGTATGGTATCCGGTGTCGTGTGAATTTAGCATGGCCCATTGAGTCATCCCTCCAATACGGTTCCACGCCCTATAGTGGGCTTTGGTTTCTTTGTAATTGGATAGGGTGACTTGCAAGAGTGCACCCTTTTAGTCCGGACGAGGGGTTTAGTGAGAGCCGGAGGATCCTAGAATTTTGCCTGGGTTTTCCAGGCGCTTTCCATCGCATGGTACTTTTGTACTATGGCTGCCAAGTCAGCGAAGTGTGATATGTCACGACGACTTATGGCGTTGAGGATTCCCTTGTCCATGCAATTTTTGCAAAAGAATGAGATTGCATCTTCCTCGCGACAATCCTTGACCTTGCTCATTACAAGGAGGAATCTGGCCCAAAAGTGATGTACTGTCTCTTGGGATGGTTGTCTAATGTGGGAAAGATCGCTTGTATCTGGGTGGGTGGGTGGATTTAAGTCTGAACCCTGACCTAATCTAAGACCCAGGGACAGAGGAACTTCCGAACTTGACGGTTCGGGTTCCGAGATGTTGCCCAATTTTTCTGGCCCGCTGTCCGATTCTAAGTTTAGAGTTTGGGTCATGTACACCCGCGAATGGGTACGGACATAGTTCGTCCTCAAAATAGAGGAAGGATCGCTGCATTGCTCCTCCACCACCGCTATTTGATGGGTGACCGGCGGAGAATTAATCTCTCTTTGATCGGGTTTAAGCCCAATCCGATCATAGTCCGTAGCGACCCCCAGGGTGGCGATGCGATCCAAGAGCTCGTTCAAGGACAAAAGTTCCATTGGATCCATCTGCTCGGCGTATTCCGAGCTGACGTGGAGGCTATTTTTGATGATCCGAGAAGTCATCGTCGGCACGGCGGTCGAACAGGCGGTCATGACGAAGCTGCCCAGTCGGAGGGTTTGGCCTAAAGCCAGGGCTCCCCCAGAGGTGAAGTTGTCCTCGATAACAAGGTGAGCCATCAAACCTTTTTTCGATATCATAGTGGAGCTCTCAATGAAAGCACCAATTTCGGTGTCAAAACTGGCGGATCTTGGGTAGGGGGTCCCGAACTATGCGTCTAAGGCTAATGGTAACAGGAGGCGAGGGACACAATGTTTACCCAGGTTCGGGCCCTCTCTATGGAGGTAATACCCTACTTCCTACTTGATTGATCTTGATGATATGAGTATTACAAGAGTTGATCTACCACAAGATCGTAGAGGCTAACCCTAGAAGCTAGCCTATGATTATGATTGTTGTTGTCCTACGGACTAAACCCTCTGGTTTATATAGACACCGGAGGGGGCTAGGGTTACACAGAGTCGGTTACAGAGAAGGGAATCTACATATCCGAATTGCCAAGCTTGCCTTCCACGCAAAGGAGAGTCCCACCCGGACACGGGACGAAGTCTTCGATCTTGTATCTTCATAGTCCAACAGTCCGGCATAAGCATATAATCTGGCTGTCCAAGGACCCCCTAATCCAGGACTCCCTCACTTACTATAAATAAAAATAACTAATTTTCTTACTAATTCAACTAGTTCTATTAAGCACTTCCTAAATAAACTATTTCTATTAAACACTTACTAAAAAATAGTAAAAACAGAGAGGAGGAGGGGGAGGAGGGCGGTGGGAGGAGGGAGAAGGAGTAGTGAGGAGGCGGTGGGAGGAGA
>NC_041385.1:85042255-85068961 GCF_002162155.2 Triticum dicoccoides
GGGATGGGGGACTACCTCAGTGGAGGAGGAGTAGGAGCGGCGGCGGCGACGGGTGACGACGGTGGTCGGGGAACGGCGGCGGCGGCGGACGACGGGGGGTGCGGGGGAGAGTGAGAGTGGAGAGGGAGAGTGGGGGCGGCCGGTTGGGGAAGATAGGTGGCATTTAGCAGTAATGCGTGTTAGGATAAAGCGCTACTGCTAAACTCCATAGCAGTAGCGCTTTTAACTAGAGACGCGCTACTGCTATACCTGTAGGAGTAGCGCCTTCTGCAAAACGCGCTACAGCTAAGCTAAGGCTAAGCATGTAAAAAATCAAAAAAATACATTGATCATCAATGATTTTTTTTGTGTAGAATCTAAATTGCCAATAGGAATCTTCCCCGGTTTAAGAACCGGCATAGATTCCTATTGCGGCCACAGATCCTACACATAGAGTTCAATGAAGACCAAGTGGTTGTGATGGTTTGAGAAATAACGTATTTAAGATGGTAAACGTCCTATTCGTGAAGCGAGGTAGGACTAAGCTTAGTTGCAACGAGTGGACTAAACTTAGCAACAACGAGTGTTGGCGAAAAGCGTTGCTGCTAAGTTCAATAGCAATACCGCGTTTACAAAACCGGCGCTACTACTATACCTAGTCTGGCGGCAACGTTGTGAAAATATTAGGAGTAGCACTGTTTTTTCCTAACGCGCTACTGCTACGTGGGCAGCGCCTTATTCTAAGCCGTGATGCTGGTAAGATTTTGTGTATAAGGTTTTCCCTAGTAGTGCACCTTTAGGATCGATAAAAACTTCTTGTTGCATCATATGCAACTATTCTTTAAGAAAATCATTAAGGAATGCAGTTTTGACATCCATTTGCCAGATTTCATAATCATAAAATGCGGCAATTGCTAACATGATTTGGAAAGACTTAAGCATCGCTACGGGTGAGAAAGTCTCATCGTAGTCAACCTCTTGAACTTTTCGAAAACCTTTCACGACAAGTCGAGCTTTATAAACAGTGATATTACCATCATCGTTCGTCTTCCTCTAGAAGATCCATTTATTTTCAATGGTCTGCCGATCATCGGGCAAGTCCACCAAAGTCCACACTTTATTCTCATCCATGGATCATATCTCATATTTCATGGCCTCAAGCCATTTGTCGAAATCTGGGCACATCATAGCTTCTTCATAGTTCGCAGGTTCGTCGTTGTCTAACAACATGACTTTGAGAACAGGATTACCGTACCATTCTAGTGCGGAATGTGTTTTGGTCGACCTACGAAGTTCAGTAGTAAATTAATCCAAAGTTTCATGATTATAATCCTTAGCTTCCCATCTATTTGGTGTATGCATCACGGGAACGGTTTTCTCTGATGTGCTACTTTCCTATTCGAGAGAAGGTACAACTACCTCATCAAGTTCTACTTTCCTCCCACTCACTTCTTTCGAGAGAAACTCCTTCTCTAGAAAAGACCCATTCTTGGCAACAAAAATCTTTCCTTTGGATCTATGGTAGAAGGTGTACCCAATAGTTTCTTTAGGGTATCCTATGAAGAACCGATTTGGGTTCGAGCTTATTAGGCTGAAACTGTTTGACATAAGCATCGCATCCTCAAACTTTAAGAAACGACAGATTAAGTTTATTGCCAAATCATAGTTCATACGTTGTCATCTTAGCGGATTTAGATGGTGCCCTATTTAACGTGAATGTCGATGTCTCTAATGCATAACCCCAAAATGATAAAGGCAAATCGGTAAGAGACATCATGGAACGCATTATATCTAATAAAGTATGATTATGACGTTTGGACACACCATTATGCTGTGGTGTTTCAGATGGCGTGAGTTGTGAAACAATTCCACATTGTTTTAAATGAAGGCCAAACTCGTAACTCAAATACCCACCTCCACGATCAGATCATAGAAACTTTATTTTCTTGTTACGACGATTCTATACTTCACTCTGAAATTCTTTAAACTTTTCAAATGTTTCAGATTTGTGTTTCATCAAGTAGATATACCCATGTCTACTCAAATCATCTGTAAAGGTTAGACAATAACGATACATGCCACGTGCCTCAACAGTCATCGGACCACATACATCACTATGTATTATTTTCAATAAGTCATTAGCTCGCTCCATTGTTCCGGAGAACGGAGTTTTAGTCATCTTTCCCATGAGGCATGGTTTGCAATTTTTGAGACACATAAGTAATCTCTAAAATTTCTGTCCATCTAGTAATCATACTCAAACAAGCACAATACCTAGGACATGTATCTACACCTCCGTTACCCATTATGCATATCTTATTTTGTGTGGAAAATTATGCATACAACACAAGAGATTGAAGCAAGTAACCTTTCACGTTCATCTAGCAACAACGGTCACACACATTGTCAAACCAAGTACTCATGGATACATCAGTTAATCATAGCAAACTAGATTATATATAGTGAGTGCAGCGTCTCGGTGCCAGTACTCATCTACATCTGGCCAGAAAAATATCACAAAAAAATTAATTTCTTTTTGCATGGTAGAAAAATTATTGCGTGAGATCCACTCCAATTTTTAGATCATTTGAACATCTGAGTATCTCCCAGCAAAAGACAAATCGGGTCAGAAGAATGCATGAACAGCGAACTTTTTTATAGACCCTGAATTTCTCTTTTTTGCCAAGAGCCGCTAAGATGTCCAAATGACTTAAAAATTGGAGTAGACCTTACGCATAAAATTATCTATCATGCAAAAAATGGAATTTTTTGAATCTTTTAGTATTTGTTTTGACTTTTTTTCAGCGCGAATGTAGATGAGCTGGGATCAGGAGCGAATTGTCGATATATACTGCTGGATATACGCCAGCATCAGCATGTACCGAATCAATCCTAGATGGTAGTACTATGGCATATGTTCACAAACAGTACAATAATATAAATTAACAGTCACATCTGAACCCTCCCCTCAAGTTTTTAGAATCTCTCCTCATTTATTTACCATAGAGAAACCGCTGCATCACTTCTCACCAGGTACACCATTTCGACATTGGCTACAGGCAAGAGCTATTTGTATAGCAGAGGGGGTTGTGCCCCCCTCTGTTGGGGAACATGGTAATTTCAAAAAAAATCCTACGCTCACGCAAGATCTATCTATGTGATGCATAGCAACGAGAGGGGGAGTGTATCTTCATACCCTTGAAGATCGCTAAGCGGAAGCGTTTATCAACGCGGTTGATGTAGTTGTACACCTTCACAATCCGCCCCGATCAAGTACCGAACGTACGACACCTCCGCGTTCAGCACACGTTCAGCTCGATGACGTCCTCGCCTTCTTGATCCAGCAAGATGGGCGAAGTAGTAGATGAGTTCCGGCAGCACGACGGCGTGATGACGGAGTTGGTGAAGATGAATCTCCGCAGGGCTTCGCCTAAGCACTGCGGGAACTATGATGGAGGATAAACTAGAGGGGACAGGGTTGCCGGCACACGGCTTGGTGTTTCTCGATGTGTCTTTGGTGCTAGCCCTGCCCCTCTATTTATATGTTGATCCTTGGGGTCGAAACATGGAGTAAAAGCCTCCACAAAGTAGGTTTCACCCGAAAGGCAAGAGTTCTTCTCTGACTCCAGGGCCAGACGCCAGGGTTCCCGGCGTCTGGACCCAGACGCCAGGGACCCTGGCGTCTGGCCCGTGGACTCCGCAAAACTTCCTTTTGCGCTTTCCAAAAACCTTGTGGGCTTTCCCCTTTGGCCCAAATAAAGTGTTCTCGCACCGAAACATTTCGGGAAACATCCGGAACCCCTTCCGGTGAATTCCGGAACCCTTCCGGAGACCAAACACTATTATCCCGTATATCAATCTTTATGTCCGGATCATTCCAAAGTTCCTCGTCATGTCCGTGATCATATCCGGGACTCCGAACAACACTCGGTCAGCAACATACATAACTCATATAATACTATATCGTAAACGAACGTTAAGCGTGCAGACCCTAAGGGTTCGAGAACTATGTATACATGACCGAGACACCTCTCTGGTCAATAACCAATAGCGGAACCTGGATGCCCATATTGGCTCCTACATATTCTACGAAGATCTTTATCGGTCGAACCACATAACAACATACTTTGTTCCCTTTTTCATCGGTATCTTACTTGCCCGAGATTCAATCGTCGGTATCATTATACCTACTACAATCTCGTTACCGGCAAGTCTCTTTACTCATTCCATAATACTTCATCTCGTAACTAACTCATTAGTCACAATGCTTGCAAGGCTTATAGTGATGAGTATTTCTGAGAGGGCCCAGAGATACCTCTCCGACAATCGGAGTGACAAATCCTAATCTCGATCTATGCTAACTCAACAAGTACCATTGGAGACACCTGTAGAGCACCTTTATAATCACCCAGTTACGTTGTGACGTTTGGTAACACACAAAGTGTTCCTCCGGTATTCGGGAGTTGCATAATCTCATAGTCATAGGAACATGTATAAGTCATGAAGAAAGCAATAGAAACAAACTAAACAATCAAGTGCTAAGCTAACGGAATGGGTCAAGTCAATCACATCATTCTCTAATGATGTGATCTCATTCATCAAATGACAACTCATGTCTATGGCTAGGAAACTTAACCATCTTTGATTAATGAGCTAGTCAAGTAGAGGCATACTAGTGACACTTTGTTTGTCTATGTATTCACACATGTACTAAGTTTCCGGTTAATACAATTCTAGCATGAATAATAAACATTTATCATGATATAAGGAAATATAAATAACAACTTCATTATTGCCTGTAGGTCATATTTCCTTCAGTCTCCCACTTGCACTAGAGTCAATAATCTAGTTCACATCACCATGTGATTTAACACCAATATTCACATCTGTATGCGATTAATACCTATAGTTCACATCATCATGTGACCAACACCCAAAGGATTTACTAGAGTCAATAATCTAGTTCACATCGCTATGTGATTAACACCCAAAGAGTACTAAGGTGTGATCATGTTTTGCTCATGAGAGAAGTTTAGTCAACGGGTCTGTCACTTTCAGAGCCGTATGTATTTTGCAAATATTCTATGTCTACAATGCTCTACACAGAGCTATTCTAGCTAATTACTCCCACTTTCAATATGTATCCAGATTGAGACATAGAGTCATCTATATCGGTGTAAAAGCTTGCATCGATATAACTCTTTACGACGAACTCTTTTATCACCTCCATAATCGAGAAATATTTCCTTAGTCCTCACTAAGGATAATTTTGACTTCTTTCCAGTGATCTACTCCTAGATCAAAAATTGTACTCCCTTGCCAAACTCAGAGCAAGGTATACAATAGGTCTGGTACACAACATAGCATACTTTATAGAACCTATGACTGAGGGATAGAGAATGACTTTTCATTCTCTTTCTATTTTCTGCCATGGTCGGGTTTTGAGTCTTACTCAACTTCACACCTTGCAACATGATACATCTCCAACGTATCTACTTTTCCAAACACTTTTGCCCTTGTTTTGGACTCTAACTTGCATGATTTGAATGAAACTAACCCGAACTGACGCTGTTTTCAGCAGAACTGCCATGATGTTGTTTATTGTGCAGAAAGTAAAAGTTCTCAGAATGACCTGAAAAACCACAAAGATAAGTTTTGGAAAATATAAAAAATACTGGTGAAAGAATCAAGGCCAGGGGGGCCACACCCTGTCCACGAGGGTGGGGGCGCGCCCTTCCCCTGGGCGCACCCCCTATCTCGTGGGCCCCTGACGCTCCACCGACCTCAACTCCAACTCCATATATTCCGTTTCACGGAGAAAAAGTCAGAGAGAAAGTTTCATCGCGTTTTACGATATGGAGCCGCCGCCAAGCCCTAATCTTTCTCGGGAGGGCTGGTCTGGAGTCCGTTCGGGGCTCCGGAGAGGGGGATTCGTCGCCGTCGTCATCATCAACCATCCTCCATCACCAATTTCATGATGCTCACCGCCGTGCGTGAGTAATTCCATCGTAGGCTTGCTGGACGGTGATGGGTTGGATGAGATTTACCATGTACTCAAGTTAGTTTTGTTAGGGTTTGATCCCTAGTATCCACTATGTTCTGAGATTGATGTTGCTATGACTTTGCTATGCTTAATGCTTGTCACTAGGGCCCGAGTGCCATGATTTCAGATCTGAACCTATTATGTTTTCATGAATATATGTGTGTTCTTGATCCTATCTTGCAAGTCTATAGTCACCTATTATGTGTTATGATCCGACAACCCCGAAGTGACAATAATCAGGATACTTCTCGGTGATGACCGTAGTTTGAGGAGTTCATGGATTCACTCTGTGTTAATGCTTTGGTCCGGTACTCTATTAAAAGGAGGCCTTAATATCCCTTAGTTTCCACTAGGACCCCGCTGCCACGGGAGGGTAGGACAAAAGATGCCATGCAAGTTCTTTTCCATAAGCACGTATGACTATATTCGGAATACATGCCTACATTACATTGATGAACTGGAGCTAGTTCTGTGTCACCCTATGTTATAGCTATTACATGAGGAATCGCATCCGACATAATTATCCATCACTGATCCAATGCCTACGAGCTTTTCACATATTGTGCTTCGCTTATTTACTTTTCCATTGCTACTGTTACAATTCCTACAAAACTATTATCTTTACTTTTGCCACTGTTACCATTACTATCATACTACTTTGCTACTAAATACTTTGTTGCAGATACTAAGTTATCCAGGTGTGGTTAAATTGACAACTCAACTGCTAATACTTAAGAATATTCTTTGGCTCCCCTTGTGTCGAATCAATAAATTTGGGTTGAATACTCTACCCTCGAAAGATATTGTGATCCCCTACACTTGTGGGTTATCACAACACAGGCAATAACTCCTTCTTTGACTGTTCCATTTTGAACTACTTCAAAATCTTATCAAGGTATGTACTCATTGAAAAATCTTATCAAGCGTCTTGATCTATCTCCATAGATCTTGATGCTCAATGTGTAAGCAGCTTCACCGAGGTCTTTCTTTGAAAAATTCCTTTTAAACGCTCCTTTATGCTTTTGTCACGCCCAATATGCGATACTATCCTAAAGAGACTCGAAGGTCCCACCAAGGATAGAGCCGCATATTGAAACGCTTTTGCAAAGTGGATATTATTACATCACCATTACATAATAGATGGGGATACATACAAAACATACAAATGCCGCAAGAATACATCAATACACCATACATAAGATCAACATCCGAACTACGGATGAAACACAAACATAAACTCAAACGACATCCACCCTGCTAGCCCAGGCTGCCGACCTGGAACCTATCCCCTGATCGAAGAAGAAGCAAAAGAAGAACTCCAAAACAAGCAAACATTGCTCTCGCGTCAAGATCATCGCATAACCTGTACCTGCAACTGTTGTTGTAGTAATCTGTGAGCCACGAGGACTCAGCAATCCCATTACCATGGGTATCAAGACTAGCAAAGCCTAATGGGAAGGAAGGGGTAAAGTGGTGAGGTTGCAGCAGTGACTAAGCATATATGGTGGCTAACATACGCAAATAAGAGCGAGAAGAGAGCAAACGGAACGGTCGTGAAGCTAGCAATGATCAAGAGGTGATCCTAAACTCCTACTTACGTCAAACATAACCCAAAAACCGTGTTCACTTCTCGGACTCCACCGAAAAGAGACCATCATGGCTAAACACGCGGTTGATGCGTTTTAATTCGGATCTGGTGTCAAGTTATCTACAACCAAACATTAACAAATTCCCATCTGCCACATAACCGCGGGCACGACTCTCGAAAGTTTGTACCGTGCAGGGGTGTCCCAACTTAGCCCATGATAAGTTCTCGTGATCAACGAAGGATATTCCTTCTCCCAGGAAGACCCGATCAGTCTCGGAATCCCGGTTACAAGACATTTCGACAATGGTAAAACAAGACCAGCAAAGCCGCCCGATGCGCCGACAATCCCGATAGGAGCTGCACATATCTCGTTCTCAGGGCAACACCGAATAAGTCAAGCTACGAGTAAAACCAGACCTCGAGTTTCCCCGAGGTGGCCCTGCAGGCTGCTCGGTTCGGACCAACACTTAGAGAAGCATTGGCCCGGGGGGCGGAATAAAGATAACCCTCGAGAGAGCGACTCCCAAGGGAAAAGTAGGAGGTGGTGAGGCAAATGGTAAAACCAAGGTTGGGCCTTGCTGGAGGAGTTTTATTCAAAGCGAACTGTCAA
Organism: Triticum dicoccoides; assembly: GCF_002162155.2. NCBI lineage: Eukaryota > Viridiplantae > Streptophyta > Magnoliopsida > Poales > Poaceae > Triticum > Triticum dicoccoides. The sequence continues at coordinate 85,050,476 of NC_041385.1, forward strand.
GGAGGTCCCATAAATCACCCAACCGCGTAAGGAATGCAAAATCAAGGAACATAACACCGGTATGACGGAAACTAGGGCGGCAAGAGTGGAACAAAACACCAGGCATAAGGCCGAGCCTTCCACCCTTTACCAAGTATATAGATGCATTAATTAAATAAGAGATATTGTGATATCCCAACATAACCCTGTCCACCATGGAGCAATCTTCAACTTCACCTGCAACTAACAACGCTATAAGAGGGGCTGAGCAACAGCGGTAACATAGCCAAGCAACGGTTTGCTAGGAAGGGTGAAAAGGTTAGAGGCTGACATGGCAATTTGGGAAGGCTTGAAGAACAAGTGATAGGTAGCACAACAAAGCGATAGAACGAAGCAACTAGCATAGCAATGATAGTAGTGAGATCCAAGGTGACGGCCATCTTGCCTGAAATCCCGCTAGGAAGAAGAACGAGTCCATGAAGAAGACGAACGGGAGTAGTCGAACGAATCCTCACAATCGCAACATTACCGAAACTAAGAAGCAACACCGGAAAGAAACAAACAACATGGTAAATGCACAAGCATAAACATGGCATGATCCACAAACAAGTATGATGCATGTCCGGTTTAAAGAGGCATGGCATGGCAAAGTGCAACAAACAACACTACAAATTAAGTGGAGCTCAATATGCAACGAGTTGCATATTGACAAAACACCACATTGACATATTTAGTTTAATCTCGTTTAAGCTACCAAACAATGTTAAATGTTTATTAACATGGCAAGAGGTGAAGCATAAGTAAACTAACTATTTAAGCAAGTTTAAATGAGGCCGGAAACAACAAACAACAATTCCGGAAAATCCTCATGTCCATATTTCGAATTTGGTACTGTTCTGTCCTAAATCATATTTTAATGTTGTTAAACAGTGAAACAAAGTGCACCAAGTTAATCTATGCATTTTTCCACCCCATTTACATATAAACTTTATTAAAATCCAAGCTACAGTTATTTAGTTATGAAATAAATCATTTTAACATGGCATTTGAGCAAATTTAATCAAACAGCATATGAAACATTTTTAGCATGGATGAAAGCAGCATAATGTGAAACTAGACGAAATTCTAAGCATTTTACATATAAGACATGTTTCATTTGGATGCATGAATATTTAGATATGAGCAATGCAAAACAGGGGCATTTTCTGTAAATAAGAATGCATTGGAAAATGCTAAAATACAGACTGGTAAAAAAATGCACGGGCCAGATTGCAGCAACCTGCAGCGGCCCAGGAGGACTTGGCCCGAGTGAGCGCGCGTGCAACAATAAAGAAAAATAGGGCAAAAATTGGGGCAGCTGGGAATCGAACCCCAGAAATGTTTTTAGCATGGATGAAAGCAGCATAATGTGAAACTAAACGAAATTCTAAGCATTTTATATATAAGACATGTTTCATTTGGATGCATGGATATTTAGATATGAGCAATGCAAAACAGGGGCATTTTCTATAAATAAGAATGCATTGGAAAATGCTAAAATACAGACTGGTAAAAAATGCACGGGCCGGATTGCAGCAACCTGCAGCGGCCCAGGAGGACTTGGCCCGAGTGAGCGCTGAGTGTGTGCGCGTGCAACAGTAAAGAAAAATAGGGAAAAAATTGGGGCAGCTGGGAATCGAACCCCAGACCCCTCGGATGGATACTGGCTGTGCTAGCCACTAGGCTAGCTTTGTGTTGGTGATGCAAAGGGAAATCGGCGCAAGATAAAGCATATGAGCAACGCGACCAGGACCCAAACTGAAGCGCGCACGGGGATCTCAGCGGCGACGGCAGCGAGCAAGCATGGCGCATGCGGTGGATGCAGAGCTACAGCGGGCATGCGGAAAGGTTCAGGGTGCAGCCTACAGGTGTGGAGAATGCTCGGGACGTGTGTGGCATGGTCTCGAAGCTTCCGAGCTATCGGCCATGAGGGTTTTGGCTCAGTGCTGGGCGGCTGCAAGGCAACAGGCAAGGCTCTGGTTGCGCGCGAGAGCTGCTGGTGTGCGTGGTTGGTGAGGAGCAACACGCGAGGTGTTGGTGTTGCAAATCGGACTCGGCTGAAGCCTGAAGATGCATACTTACTGAACGGATTTGAAGTCTGAACCCAAGAGAAGCAACTACAGAGAAACATGGCCGGTATTGCAGGTCGAGGCGCTCGGCCACGGCCACGGCGGGGCGTGCAGTCGTGTAGCGGGGCAAGCGTGGGTGCGGGCGTGCATCGGATGTGGTGCTAGGTGTGGATGCAGGTGCACGCATGTGCAGGAGGCGCATGGGTGTGAGTTTCAGAAACTCGTCCATGGCGAATATGGGATCAGCGACTCGGGAAGACGACCACGGTGACAGAATTGAACCGGAGAGAGAGAGATATATATGGGGAGGAACGGGGCTTCACCGTGGGGGTGCTGCTGGAGTCGTACGAGGTTGGAGATGAGCGGGGACGGTGAGAAGGCGCGCTGATCGGGGCGGCGTCCTCGTGTCCACGAAGCAGAGGAAGTAGGGGAAGAAGAGGACGACGGGAAGGTAGCTGGACTTGGCGATCCTTGGGTGCGGCTCATCGTCAGAATGTGTCCGGGGCAGTGTTCTCGAGCGAGAAGACGATGTAGGGGGGGCCACGGCGGAGGGATAGGCCGACGGCGAGGTCGTGCCCGAGCTGGCCATGGCTCCTGGAGGCGGGAAAGCAGGTGCGTGGGTGCCCCTGACCTGTGGCGGCGGCGCGGAGGGGAAAAGAGGGAGGAGGAGGAACCCTAGGGCGAGGGCTGCTGGTTTTATAGGAGGGCGAGGCAAGCTGGCTCGGCCACGGTGACCATGGCCATGGCGAGCGTGTAAAGCAGAGGAGGAGAGGTAGGAGAAAGGTGGTGAAAGCTACAGTCTCCCCCGCTGATGGATGGGTCTAGTGTTGCCACGTGGGACGAGTGGAAGAGAGGGTTGGCTGGGTTTTGGGTGAGAAAAGGATCTGGAGGGATAAGGGGGCTGCTGCTGGGCTGCCTTCTACTGTGCCGGCCTGCTGGAAGCTAGGCCGCTGCTCTCTCTTCCTTTTTTCCATTTCCTCAGACAGAAAATAAACAGAAAAGCACAGGGATAAAAGATGGGTGTATGAGAGATATAAGAATATCCCTACGACGCTGGAGTTATGCAATAATTGAAATAATTGGTTTGGGCATTTTTAGAGAAAGAAAATTATCGCAAGTTTGAACTAAATTCAAACTTGAGGCAATTTTGATTCCAACCAAATCAAGTCCAAAAGAGTTGAAAATTGGCAGAGAGGGTTTAGGCATGGTGAACTAGCATCAGGAAAATAATGAACATTAATGAAGGAGGGAATAATGTCGCTTGCAAAAACATGAAGGAAGAAGGAAGGGAGAGGTGATGATACAAGGGCATGGCTTGATAGAGAGATATCAAGGGCTGATACACACACAACATGAAGAATGCAACCCACATGATGAGCATGATGAAATGTAAAATGACAAGGGTACAATGCAACATAACAAGTGAGATGAGCATGGTGCAAGAAGCAAATATATGACAAGGCACTCAACATGATCATGGCATAAACATATAGGAATGAAATATGCAAAACAATTATGATAGTGCAACAAACATAATAAACACACAGCAACAACTAAAATAAATAGAAGGCATCTAGAGCATCGGTCTCGGGGCGTCACAGCTTTCCAGAAAATTCTACATTATTTTTTGATCAACAATATGTCATTCACATATACTTATCAGAAAGGTTGTAGTGCTCCCACTCACTTTCCTGTAAATACAGGCTTCACCGCAAGTCTGTATAAAACTATATGCTTTGATCAACTCATCAAAGCGTATATTCCAACTCCGAGATGCTTGCACCAGTCCATAGATGGATCACTGGAGCTTGCACACTTTGTTAGCATCTTTAGGATTGACAAAACCTTCTGGTTGCATCATATACAACTCTTCTTTAATAAATCCATTAAGGAATGCAGTTTTGACATCCATTTGCCCGATTTCATAAAATGTGGCAATTGCTAATATGATTCGGACAGACTTAAGCATAGATACGAGTGAGAAACTCTCATCGTAGTCAACACATTGAACTTATCAAAAATCTTTTAAGACAATTCTAGCTTTATAGATAGTAACACTACTATCAGTGTCCGTCTTCCTTTTGAAGATCCATTTATTTTCTATGGCTTGCCGATCATCAGGCAAAGTCCACCAAAGTCCACACTTTGTTCTCATACATGGATTCCATCTCAGATTCCATAGCCTTCAAGCCATTTCACGGAATCTGGGCTCATCATCTCTTCCTCATAGTTCGTAGGTTCATCATGGTCTAGTAACATGACCTCCAGAACAGGATTACCGTACCACTCTGGTGCGGACTGTACTTTGGAAGACCTACGAGGTTCTGTAGTAACTTAATCTGAAGTTTTATGATCATCACCATTAGCTTCCTCACTAATTGGTGTAGGAATCACTGGAACTGATTTTTGTGATGAACTACTTTCCAATTCGGGAGAAGGTACAATTACCTTATCAAGCTCTACTTTCCTCCCACTCACTTCTTTCGAGAGAAACTCCTTCTCTAGAAAGGATCCATCTTAGCAATGAATATCTTGCCTTCGGATCTGTGATAGAAGGTGTACCCAACCGTTTCCTTTGGGTATTCTATGAAGACACACTTCTCCGATTTGAGTTTGAGCTTATCGGGTTGAAACTTTTTCACATAAGCATCGCAGCCCCAAACTTTAAGAAACGACAACTTTGGTTTCTTGCCAAACCACAAATAATAAGGCATCGTCTCAATGGATTTTGATGGTGCCCTATTTAAAGTGAATGCAGCTGTCTCTAATGCATAACCCCAAAATGATAGTGGTAAATCGGTAAGATACATCATAGATCGCACCATATCCAATAAAGTGTGGTTACGACGTTCAGACACACCATTACGCTGTGGTGTTCCATGTGGCGTGAGCTGTGAAACTATTCCACATTGTTTTTTGAATGAAGGCCAAACTCGTAGCTCAAATATTCTCCTCTACGATCAGATTGTAGAAACTTTATTTTCTTGTTACGATGATTCTCCACTTCACTCTGAAATTCTTTGAACTTTTCAAATGTTTCAGACTTGTGCTTCATTAAGAAGATATACTCATATCTTCTCAAATCATCTGTGAAGGTCAGAAAATAACGATACCCGCCACAAGCATCAACACTCATTGGACCGCATACATCGGTATGTATTATTTCCAACAAGTCAGTAGCTCGTTCCATTGTTCCGGAGAACGGAGTTTTAGTCATTTTGCCCAAAAGGCACGGTTCGCAAGCATCAAATGATTCATAACCAAGTGATTCCAAAAGTCCATCTTTATGGAGTTTCTTCATGCGCTTTACACCGATATGACCCAAATGGCAGTGCCACAAATAAGTTGCACTATCATTATCAACTTTGCATCTTTTGGCATCAATATTATGAATATGTGTATCACTACGATCGAGATCCAACAAACTAGTTTCATTGGGTGTATGACCATAGAAGGTTTTATTCATGTAAACAGAACAACAATTATTCTCTGACTTTAAATGAATAACTGTATTGCAATAAACATGATCAAATCATATTCATGCTCAACGCAAACGCCAAATAACATTTATTTAGGTTTAACACTAATCCCGAAACTATAGGGAGTGTGCGATGACGATCATATCAATCTTGGAACCACTTCCAACACACATCATCACTTCACCCTCAACTAGTCTCTATTTATTCTGTAACTCCTATTTCGAGTTACTAATTTTTAGCAACCGAACAAGTATCAAATACCCAGGGGCTACTATAAACACTAGTAAGGTACACATCAATAACATGTATATCAAATATACCCTTGTTCACTTTGCCATCCTTCTTATCCACCAAATATTCAATGCATTTCTGCTTCCAGTGACCATTTCCTTTGCAGTAGAAGCACTCAGTTTCAGACTTTAGTCTAGCTTTGGGCTTCTTCACGGAAGTGACAACTTGCTTGCCATTCTACATGAAGTTCCCTTTCTTTCCCTTTGCCCTTTTTCTTGAAACTAGTGGTCTTGTTAATTATCAACATTTGATGCTCTTTCTTGATTTCTACCTTCATCGATTTCAGCATCATGAAGAGCTCGGGAATTGTTTTCGTCATCCCTTGCATACTATAGTTCATCACAAAGTTCCAGTAACTTGGTGATGGTGACTAGAGAACTCTATCAATCACTGTCTTATCTGGAAGATTAACTCCCACTTGATTCAAGCGATTGTAGTACCCAGACAATCTGAGCACATGCTCACTAGTTGAGCAATTCTCCTCCATCTTTTAGGCAAAGTACTTATCAGAAGTCTCATACCTCTTGACACAGACATGAGTCTGAAATACCAATTTCAGTTCTTGGAACATCTCACATGCTCCGTGACATTTCAAAAATGTTTTTGAAGTCCCGGTTCTAAGCCGTAAAGCATGGTGCACTAAACTATCAAGTAGTCATCATATTGAGCTAGCCAAACATTCATAGCGTTTGCATCTGCTCCTGCAATAGGTCAGTCACCTAGCGGTGCATCAAGGACATAATTCTTCTGTGCAACAATGAGGATAAACCTCGGATCACAGACCCAGTCCGCATCATTACTACTATCATCTTTCAACTTAGTTTTCTCTAGGAACTCATATAAAAACATAGGGAAGCAACAACACGAGCTATTGATCTACAACATTATTTGCAAAATACTATCAGTACTAAGTTCATGATAAATTAAAGTTCAATTAATCATATTACTTAAGAACTCCCACTTAGATAGACATCCCTCAAATCATCTAAGTGATCACGTGATCCAAATCAACTAAACCATGTCCGATCATCACGTGAGATGGAGTAGTTTTCAATGGTGAACATCACTATGTTGATCATATCTACTATATGATTCACGCTCGACCTTTCGGTCTCCAGTGTTCCGAGGCCATATTTGCATATGTTGTTGGGGAACATAGTAATTTCAAAAAATTTCCTACGCACACGCAAGATCATGGCGATGCATAGCAACGAGAGGGGAGAGTGTGTCCACGTACCCTCGTAGACCAAAAGCGGAAGCGTTATGACAACGCGGTTGATGTAGTCGTACGTCTTCACGATCCGACCGATCCAAGCACCGAACATACGGCACCTCCGAGTTCAGGACACGTTCAGCTCGATGACGATCCCCGGACTCTGATCCTGCAGGGTGTCGGGGATGAGTTCCGTCAGCACGACGGCGTGGTGACGATGATGATGTTCTACCGACGCAGGGCTTCGCCTAAGCACCGTAACGATATGACCGAGGTGGAATATGGTGGAAGGGGGCACCGCACACGGCTAAGGAATGATCACGAAGATCAACTTGTGTGTCATGGGGTGCCCCCCTGCCCCCGTATATAAAGGAGGGAGGGGGGAGGTGCGGCCGCCCCCCTAGGGGTGCGCCTAGAGGAGTCCTACTCCCACCGGGACTAGGACTCCCCCCTCTTGCCTTGTTGGAGAAGGAAGGGGGAAGGGGGAAAGAGGAAAGGGGGGCGCCGCCCCCCCCCCCCTTCCTTGTCCTATTCGGACTAGGGGGGGGACGGGGTGCGTGGCCTGCCCTGGCCGGCCCTCCTCTTCTCCCTTATGGCCCATGTAGGCCCATTAACCCCCGGGGGGGTTCCGGTAACCCCCCGGTACTCCGGTAAAATCCCGATTTCACCCGGAATGATTCCGATATCCAAATATAGGCTTCCAATATATCAATCTTTATGTCTCAACCATTTCGAGACTCCTCGTCATGTCCGTGATCACATCCGGGACTCCGAACAACCTTCCGTACATCAAAACTTATAAACTCATAATAAAACTGTCATTGTAACGTTAAGCGTGCGGACCCTACGGGTTTGAGAACTATGTAGACATGACCTAGAACTGTTTTCGGTCAATAACCAATAGCGGAACCTGGATGCTCATATTAGCTCCTACATATTCTACGAAGATCTTTATCGGTCAAACCGCATAACAACATACGTTGTTCCCTTTGTCATCGGTATGTTACTTACCCGAGATTCGATCGTCGGTATCCAATACCTAGTTCAATCTCGTTACCGGCAAGTCTCTTACTCGTTACGTAATGCATCATTCTGTAACCAACTCATTTGTCACATTGCTTGCAAGGCTTATAGTGATGTGCATTACCGAGAGGGCCCAGAGATACCTCTCCGACAATCGGAGTGACAAAACCTAATATCGAAATACGCCAACTCAACATCTACCTTTGGAGACACCTATAGAGCTCCTTTATAATCACCCAGTTATGTTGTGACGTTTGGTAGCACACAAAGTGTTCCTCCGGTAAACGGGAGTTGCAAAATCTCATAGTTGTAGGAACTTTGTATAAGTCATGAAGAAAGCAATAGCAACATACTAAACGATCAAGTGCTAGGCTAATGGAATGGGTCATGTCAATCACATCATTCTCCTAATGATGTGATCTCATTAATCAAATGACAACACATGTCTATGGTTAGGAAGCATAACCATCTTTGATTAATGAGCTAGTCAAGTAGAGGCATACTAGTGACATTAAGTTTGTCTATGTATTCACACATGTATTATGTTTCCGGTTAATACAATTCTAGCATGAATAATAAACATTTATCATGATATGAGGAAATAAATAATAACTTTATTATTGCCTCTAGGGCATATTTCCTTCAGTCTCCCACTTGCACTAGAATCAATAATCTAGATTACACAGTAATGATTCTAACACCCATGGAGTCTTGGTGCTAATCATGTTTTGCTCGTGGAAGAGGCTTAGTCAACGGGTCTGCTACATTTAGATCCGTATGCATCTTGCAAATCTCTATGTCTCCCACCTGGTCTTAGTCCCGGATGGAATTGAAGCATCTCTTGATGTGCTTGGTCCTCTTGTGAAATCTGGATTCCTTTGCCAAGGCAATTGCACCAGTATTGTCACAGAAGATCTTCATTGGTCCCAATGCACTAGGTATGACACCTAGATCAGAAATGAACTCCTTCATCCAGACTCCTTCATTTGCTGCTTCCAAAGTAGCTATGTATTCCGCTTCACATGTAGATCCTGCCACGACGCTTTGTTTAGAACTTCACCAACTTACAGCTCCACCGTTTAATAAAAACACGTATCCGGTTTGCGATTTAGAATCGTCCGGATTAGTGTCAAAGCTTGCATCGACGTAACCATTTATGACTAGCTCTTTGTCACCTCCATAAACGAGAAACATATCCTTAGTCATTTTCAGGTATTTCAGGATGTTCTTGACCATTGTCCAGTGATCCACTCCTGGATTACTTTGGTACCACCCTGCTAAACTTATTGTTAAGCATACATCAGGTCTGGTACACAACATTGCATACATGATAGAGCCTATGGCTGAAGCATAGGGAACATCTTTCATTTTCTCTCTATCTTCTGCTATGGTCGGGCATTGAGTCTGACTCAACTTCACACCTTGCAATACAGGCAAAAACCCTTTCTTAGCCTGATCCATTTTGAACTTTCTCAAAACTTTATCAAGGTATGTGCTTTGTGAAAGTCCAATTAAGCGTCTTGATCTATCTCTATAGATCTTGATGCCTAATATGTAAGCAGCTTCACTGAGGTCTTTCATTGAAAAACTTTTATTCAAGTATCCCCTTATGCTATCCAGAAATTCTATATCATTTCCAATTAACAATATGTCATCTACATATAATATCATAAATGCTACTGAGCTCCCACTCACTTTCTTGTAAATATAGGCTTCTCCAAAAGTCTGTATAAAACCATATGCTTTGATCACACTATCAAAGCGTTTATTCCAACTATGAGATGCTTGCACTAGCCCATAAACGGATCGCTGGAGCTTGCACACTTTGTTAGCACCTTTTGGATCGACAAAACCTTCTGGTTGCATCATATACAACTCTTCTTCCAGAAATCCATTCAGGAATGCAGTTTTTACATCCATTTGCCAAATTTCATAATCATAAAATGCGGCAATTGCTAACATGATTCGGACAGACTTAAGCATTGCTACGGGCGAGAAAGTCTCATCGTAGTCAACCCCTTGAACTTGTCGAAAACCTTTTGCAACAAGTCGAGCTTTGTAGACAGTTACATTACCATCAGCGTCAGTCTTCTTCTTGAAGATCCATTTATTCTCAATGGCTTTCCGATCATCGGGCAAGTCAACCAAAGTCCATACTTTGTTCTCATACATGGATCCTATCTCAGATTTCATGGCTTCAAGCCATTTTGCGGAATCTGGGCTCATCATCGCTTCCTCATAGTTCGTAGGTTCGCCATGGTCAAGTAACATGACTTCCAGAATAGGATTACCGTACCACTCTGGTGCGGATCTTACTCTGGTAGACCTACGAGGTTCAGTAGAAACTTGATCTGAAGTTTCATGATCAATATCATTAGCTTCCTCACTAATTGGTGTAGTTGTCACAGGAACCGGTTCTTGTGATGAACTACTTTTCCAATAAGGGAGCAGGTACAATTACCTCATCAAGTTCTACTTTCCTCCCACTCACTTCTTTCGAGAGAAACTCCTTCTCTAGAAAGGATCCGAATTTAGCAACGAAAATCTTGCCCTCAGATCTGTGATAGAAGGTGTACCCAATAGTCTCTTTTGGGTATCCTATGAAGACACATTTCTCCGATTTGGGTTCGAGCTTATCTGGTTGAAGTTTCTTCACATAAGCATCGCAGCCCCAAACTTTAAGAAACGACAACTTTGGTTTCTTGCCAAACCACAGTTCATAAGGCGTCGTCTCAACGGATTTTGGTGGTGCCCTATTTAACGTGAATGAGGTCGTCTCTAAAGCATAACCCCAAAATGACAGTGGTAAATCGGTAAGAGACATCATAGATCGCACCATATCCAGTAAATTATGATTACGACGTTCGGACACACCATTTTGTTGTGGTGTTCCGCGTGGCGTGAGTTGCGAAACTATTCCGCATTGTTTCAAATGTAAACCAAACTTGTAACTCAAATATTCTCCTCCACGATCAGATCGTAGAAATTTTATTTTCTTGTTACGATGATTTTCCACTTCACTCTGAAATTCTTTGAACTTCTCAAATGTTTCAGACTTGTGTTTCATCAAGTAGATATACCCATATCTGCTCAAATCATCTGTGAAGGTGAGAAAATAACGATACCCGCCGCGAGCTTCAACATTCATTGGACCACATACATCAGTATGTATGATTTCCAACAAATCAGTTGCTCGCTCCATAATTCTGGAGAACGACGTTTTAGTCATCTTTCCCATGAGGCACAGTTCGCAAGTACCAAGTGATTCATAATCAAGTGATTCCAAAAGTCCATCAATATGGAGTTTCTTCATGCGCTTTACACCGATATGACCTAAACGGCAGTGCCACAAATAAGTTGCACTATCATTATCAACTCTGCATCTTTTGGCTTCAACATTATGAATATGTGTATCACTAGTATCGAGATTTAATAAAAATATACCACTCTGTAAGTGTGCATGACCATAAAAGATATTACTCATATAAATAGAACAACCATTATTCTCTGATTTAAATGAATAACCGTCTCGCATCAAACAAGATCCAGATATAATGTTCATGCTCAACGCTGGCACCAAATAACAATTATTTAGGTCTAAAACTAATCCCGATGGTAGATGTAAAGGTAGCGTGCCGACCGCGATCACATCGACTTTGGAACCATTTCCCACGCGCATCGTCACCTCGTCCTTAGCCAATCTTCGCCTAATCCGTAGTCCTTGTTTCGAGTTGCAAATATTAGCAACAGAACCAGTATCAAATACCCAGGTACTACTGCGAGCATTAGTAAGGTACACATCAATAACATGTATATCACATATACCTTTGTTCACTTTTCCATCCTTCTTATCCGCCAAATACTTGGGGCAGTTCCGCTTCTAGTGTCCAGTCTGCTTGCAGTAGAAGCACTCAGTCTCAGGCTTAGGTCCAGACTTGGGTTTCTTCTCTTGAGCAGCAACTTGTTTGCTGTTCTTCTTGAAGTTCCCCTTCTTCTTCCCTTTGCCCTTTTTCTTGAAACTGGTGGTCTTATTGACCATCAACACTTGATGCTCCTTCTTGATTTCTACCTCTGCAGCCTTTAGCATTGCGAAGAGCTCGGGAATAGTCTTGTCCATCCCTTGCATATTATAGTTCATCACGAAGCTCTTTTAGCTTGGTGGCAGTGATTGAAGAATTCTGTCAATGACACTATCATCAGGAAGATTAACTCCCAGTTGAATCAAGTGATAATTATACCCAGACATTTTGAGTATGTGTTCACTGACAGAACTATTCTCCTCCATCTTACAACTATAGAACTTATTGGAGACTTCATATCTCTCAATTCGGACATTTGCTTGAAATATTAACTTCAACTCCTAGAACATCTCATATGTTCCATGACGTTCAAAACGTCGTTGAAGATCCGGTTCCAAGCCGTAAAGCATGGCACACTGAACTATCGAGTAGTCATCAGCTTTACTCTGCCAGACGTTCTTAATGTTGTCAGTTGCATCTGCAGCAGGCCTGGCACCTAGCGGTGCTTCCAGGACGTAATTCTTCTGTGTAGCAATGAGGATAATCCTCAGGTTACGGACCCAGTCCGTGTAATTGCTACCATCATCTTTCAACTTAGCTTTCTCAAGGAACGCATTAAAATTCAACGGAACAACAGCACGAGCCATCTATCTACAACAAACATAGACAAGCAAAATACTATCAGGTACTAAGTTCATGATAAATTTAAGTTCAATTAATCATATTACTTAAGAACTCCCACTTAGACAGACATCTCTCTAGTCATCTAAGTGATCACGTGATCCAAATCAACTAAACCATGTCCGATCATCACGTGAGATGGAGTAGTTTCAATGGTGAACATCACTATGTTGATCATATCTACTATATGATTCACGTTCGACCTTTCGGTCTCGTGTTCCGAGGCCATATCTGTATATGCTAGGCTCGTCAAGTTTAACCTGAGTATTCCGCGTGTGCAACTGTTTTGCACCCGTTGTATTTGAACGTAGAGCCTATCACACCCGATCATCACGTGGTGTCTCAGCACGAAGAACTTTCGCAATGGTGCATACTCAGGGAGAAAACTTCTTGATAATTTAGTGAGAGATCATCTTAAAATGCTACCGTCAATCAAAGCAAGATAAGATGCATAAAGGATAAACATCACATGCAATCAATATAAGTGATATGATATGGCCATCATCATCTTGTGCTTGTGATCTCCATCTCCGAAGCACCGTCATGATCACCATCGTCACCGGCGCGACACCTTGATCTCCGTCGTAGCATCGTTGTCGTTATGCCATATATTGCTTCTACGACTATCGCTACCGCTTAGTGATAAAGTAAAGCAATTACAGGGCATTTGCATTTCATACAATAAAGCAACAACCATATGGCTCCTGTCAGTTGCCGATAACTTCGGTTACAAAACATGATCATCTCATACAATAAAATATAGCATCACGTCTTGAACGTATCACATCACAACATGCCCTGCAAAAACAAGTTAGACGTCCTCTACTTTGTTGTTGCAAATTTTAAGTGGTTGCTATGGGTTGAGCAAGAACCGTTCTTACCTACACATTAAAACCACAACGATAGTTCGTCAAGTTAGTGTTGTTTTAACCTTCGCAAGGACTGGGCGTAGCCACACTCGGTTCAACTAAAGTTGGAGAAACAGACACCTGCTAGTCACTTGTGTGCGAAGCACGGTGGTAAAACCAGTTTCGCGTAAGCGTACGCGTAATGTCGGTCCGGGCCGCTTCATCCAACAATACCGCTGAACCAAAGTATGACATGCTGGTAAGCAGTATGACTTGTATCACCCACAACTCACTTGTGTTCTACTCGTGCATATAACATCAGCGCATAAAACCTAGGCTCGGATGCCACTGTTGGGGAACGTAGTAATTTCAAAAAAATTCCTACGCACACGCAAGATCATGGCGATGCATAGCAACGAGAGGGGAGAGTGTGTCCACGTACCCTCGTAGACCAAAAGCGGAAGCGTTATGACAACGTGGTTGATGTAGTCATACGTCTTCACGATCCGACCGATCCAAGCACCGAACGTACGACACCTCCGAGTTCAGCACACGTTCAGCTCGATGACGATCCCCGGACTCCGATCCAGCAGGGTGTCGGGATGAGTTCTGTCAGCACGACGGCGTGGTGATGATGATGATGTTCTACCGACGCAGGGCTTTGCCTAAGCACCAAAACGATATGACTGAGGTGGAATATGGTGGAGGGGGGCACCGCACACGGCTAAGGAATGATCACGAAGATCAACTTGTGTGTCATGGGGTGCCCCCCTGCCCCCGTATATAAAGGAGGGAGGGGGGAGGTGTGGCCGGCCCCCTAGGGGTGCGCCTGGAGGAGTCCTACTCCCACCGGGAGTAGGACTCCCCCCTCTTGCCTTGTTGGAGAAGGAAGGGGGAAGGGGGAAAGAGGAAAGGGGGGCGCCAGCCCCCCCCCCCCTTCCTTGTCCTATTCGGACTAGGGGGGGAGGGGGCGCACGACCTTCCCTAGCCGGCCCTTCTCTTCTCCCTTATGGCCCATGTAGGCCCATTAACCCCCGGGGGGGTTCCGGTAACCCCCCGGTACTCCGGTAAAATCCCGATTTCACACGGAATGATTCCGATATCCAAATATAGGCTTCCAATATATAAATCTTTATGTCTCGACCATTTCGAGACTCCTCTTCATGTCTGTGATCACATCTGGGACTCCGAACAACCTTCGGTACATCAAAACTTATAAACTCATAATAAAACTGTCATCGTAACGTTAAGCGTGCGGACCCTATGGGTTCGAGAACTATGTAGACATGACCTAGAACTGTTTCCGGTCAATAACCAATAGCGGAACCTGGATGCTCATATTGGCTCCTACATATTCTACGAAGATCTTTATCGATCAAACCGCATAGCAACATACGTTGTTCCCTTTGTCATCGGTATGTTACTTACCCGAGATTCGATCGTCGGTATCCAATACCTAGTTCAATCTCGTTACTGGCAAGTCCCTTTACTCGTTACATAATGCATCATTCCGTAACCAACTCATTTGTCACATTGCTTGCAAGGCTTATAGTGATGCGCATTACCAAGAGGGCCCAGAGATACCTCTCCGACAATCGGACTGACAAAACCTAATATCGAAATATGCCAACTCAACATCTACCTTTGGAGACACCTATAGAGCTCCTTTATAATCACCCAGTTATGTTGTGACGTTTGGTAGCACACAAAGTGTTCCTCCGGTAAACGGGAGTTGCATAATCTCATAGTTGTAGGAACTTTGTATAAGTCATGAAGAAAGCAATAGCAACATACTAAACGATCAAGTGCTAGGCTAACGGAATGGGTCAAGTCAATCACATAATTCTCCTAATGATGTGATCTCGTTAATCAAATGACAACACATGTCTATGGTTAGGAAACATAACCATCTTTGATTAATGAGCTAGTCAAGTAGAGGCATACTAGTGACATTAAGTTTGTCTATGTATTCACACATGTATTATGTTTCCGGTTAATACAATTCTAGCATGAATAATAAACATTTATCATGATATGAGGAAATAAATAATAACATTATTATTGCCTCTAGGGCATATTTCCTTCATATGCTAGGCTCGTCAAGTTTAACCTGAGTATTTCTGCGTGTGCAAAACTGGCTTGCACCTGTTGTATGTGAACGTAGAGCTTATCACACCCGATCATCACGTGGTGTCTCGGCACGACGAACTTTAGCAACGGTGCATACTTAGGGAGAACACTTGTACCTTGAAATTTTGGTAAGGGATCATCTTATAAAGCTACCGCCGAACTAAGCAAAATAAGATGTATAAAAGATAAACATCACATGCAATCAAAATATGTGACATGATATGGCCATCATCATCTTGTGCCTTTGATCTCCATCCGCAAAGTACCGTTATGATCTCCATTGTGACTGGCATTGACAATATGATCTCCATCATCTTAATCTTTACCAATGTGTCGTCACATGGTCGTCTCGCCAACAATTGCTTTTGCAACTATTGTTATTGCATAGTGATAAAGTAAAGCAATCATATGGCGCTTGCATCTTATGCAATAAAGAGACAACCATAAGCCTCCTGCCAGTTGCCGATAACTTGAACAAAACATGATCATCTCATACAACAATTTATATCTCATCACGTCTTAACCATATCATATCACAACATGCCCTGCAAAAACAAGTTAGACGTCCTCTACTTTATTGTTGCAAGTTTTATGTGGCTGCTACGGGCTGAGCAAGAACCATTCTTACCTACGCATCAAAACCACAACGATATTTCGTCAAGGTAGTGTTGTTTTAACCTGCAACAAGGACCGGGCGTAGCTACACTCGATTCAACTAAAGTTGGAGAAACTGACACCCTCCAGCCACCTGTGTGCGAAGCACGTCGGTAGAACCAGTCTGGCGTAAGCATACACGTAATGTCGGTCCGGGCTGCTTCATCCAACAATACCGCCGAATCAAAGTATGACATGCTGGTAAGCAGTATGACTAGTATCGCCCAAAACTCACTTGTGTTCTACTCGTGCATATAACATCTACGCATAAACCTGGCTCGGATGCCACTGTTGGGGAACATGGTAATTTCAAAAAAAATCCTACGATCACGCAAGATCTATCTATGTGACGCATAGCAACGAGAGGGGGAGTGTATCTTCATACCCTTGAAGATCGCTAAGCGGAAGCGTTTATCAACGCGGTTGATGTAGTCGTACACCTTCACGATCCGCCCCGATCAAGTACCGAACGTATGGCACCTCCGCGTTCAGCACACGTTCAGCTCGATGATGTCCTCGCCTTCTTGATCCAGCAAGACGGGCGAAGTAGTAGATGAGTTCCGGCAGCACGACGGCGTGATGGCGGAGTTGGTGAAGATAAATCTCCGCGGGGCTTCGCCTAAGCACTACGGAAACTATGACGGAGGATAAACTAGAGGGGACGGGGTTGCCGGCACACGGCTTGGTGTTTCTTGATGTGTCTTTGGTGCTAGCCCTGCCCCTCTATTTATATGTTGAGCCTTGGGGTCGAAACTTGGAGTAAAAGCCTCCACAAAGTTGGTTTCACCAGAAAGGCAAGAGTCCTTCTCGGAATCCAGGGCCAGACGCCAGGGTTCCCAGCGTCTGGACCCAGACGCCAGGGACCCTAGCGTCTGGCCCCTGGACTCCGCAAAACTTCCTTTTGCACTTTCAAAAAACCTTGTGGTCTTTCCCCTTTGGTCCAAATAATGTATTCTCATACCCAAACATTTTGGGAAACATCCGGAACCCCTTCCGGTGAATTCTGGAACCCTTCCGGAGACCAAACACTATTATCCCATATATCAATCTTTATCTCCGGACCATTCCGGAGTTCCTCGTCATGTCCGTGATCATATCCGGGACTCCGAACAACATCCGGTCACCAACATACATAACTCATATACTACTATATCGTCAACGAACGTTAAGCGTGCGGACCCTACGGGTTCGAGAACTATGTAGACATGACCGAGACACCTCTCTGGTCAATAGCCAATAGCAGAACCTGGATTCCCATATTGGCTCCTACATATTCTACGAAGATCTTTATCGGTCGAACCACATAACAACATACGTTGTTCCCTTTATCATCGGTATGTTACTTTCCCGAGATTCGATCGTCTGTATCATTATACCTAGTTCAATCTCGTTACCAGCAAGTCTCTTTACTCATTTCGTAATACTTCATCCCGTAACCAACTCATTAGTCACAATGTTTGCAAGGCTTATAGTGATGAGTATTACCGAGAGGGCCCAGAGATACCTCTCCGACAATCGGAGTGACAAATCCTAATCTCGATCTATGCTAACTCAACAAGTACCACTGGAGACACCTGTAGAGCACCTTTATAATCACCCAGTTACGTTGTGATGTTTGGTAGCACACAAAGCTTGTTCCTCCGGTATTCGGGAGTTGCATAATCTCACAGTCATAGGAACATGTATAAGTCATGAAGAAAGCAATAGCAACAAACTAAACGACCAAGTGCTAAGCTAACGGAATGGGTCAAGTCAATCACATCATTCTCTAATGATGTGATCCCGTTCATCAAATGACAACTCATGTCTATGGCTAGGAAACTTAACCATCTTTGATTAACGAGCTAGTCAAGTAGAGGCATACTAGTGACACTCTGTTTGTCTATGTATTCACACATGTACTAAGTTTCCGGTTAATACAATTCTAGCATGAATAATAAACATTTATCATGATATAAGGAAATATAAATAACAACTTTATTATTGCCTCTAGGGCATATTTCCTTCACCCTCCCCCCACCCCCACCAAATACAAATCCCTGAAGGAAATTTGCCCCCCCC
>NC_041385.1:85069870-85073562 GCF_002162155.2 Triticum dicoccoides
CTTTGAAGGAAATTTGCTCCCCCTACATTGCAGTCAAACTCCATCACTGGCCACGGGATCGGCCTCCTTGGCCTTGGCCTTCCTGAACCACGGTGGTGGCCAGAACGACGCAACCGATAAAGGCGGCCGCCCGTTGGCCTGGGGTGGCCTCCTGTCATCAGGAGGACCCCGGGTATTGTTGTTGAGAACCGTGTTGGACCTTCTTCGGTACAACCCCCTTAAACACATCAACAGACGAGATTTCTTCATACGCTCTTTTCGGAAAATATGTCGCCCGCGTGGAGTGTGCCGATACACGGCCTGTGTATGTACTCGTACACGAGCGGCATACATGGCATACCCAAACCGTATTTGATGCGCTCAACTTTATTGCTCCTTACGTGGTAAATATGACTTTGTGAAATTTCAAGCCAGTCTATTCGTACTTTAAACTGGGTTTTGGCCACATTTTCGGAAGTAGGAAACATGTTCCGCTCAGACAGCCATTACTGAAAAGGGACTACATTGGCCAGGCAATCATCTAAACGGGGCTATGTCAATTTAGTCGGGCAGAGAACAAGCACAACCAATGGCTGTTTCGAGCACCGACACACAGTTCCTCGAGTCAGGGCAGATAGTTGCTCGGCAGTGGTGCCCATCAACACAGACATACACACGAGACTGCTTGCATCCCTGCCTCCATGCAAAACTCTAACGCCTAGCCCGTGATGACTCTCCGTGGCCCGTTGGTGGTCTATATGGAGACTCCGCAGCAAAATCAAATAACCCACAAGAATAACAAATCCACAAGTAAAAAGCACTGCTTGACGAATAGTAAGACCTGATTGTATTTTCTTCACTACGAATACCGCATGTATCGTTTCTTCATGAAACTTCACATGTGAGTAGAATGGTCGACCAAATTTGATACCCCAAAATTTCATAAGTTCTTGATTTTTTTTTAGTATTTTTTAAATTTACTATTCATGCAGGTGCACATGGAACCATGTTCACCTTTGTATTTTTGGTATTATATCTACCTCTCAAATGTCTTGTATTTATGAACAAAGAGTGTACTATAGTTACAGAAGCGCGAGTTAGATGAATCCAAATGATCTCAGTCATTCCACCACCTATATTCAACGTCTCACGACGCTGCAATGATGCATTCATCACATCAATGACATAATGAATGCACCATTAATTGCAATAATTTTATTTATTCTAAAAACATCATCAACTGATAATTGTGATAGATTTTGGAAACAACATTGTTTGCACTAACATTGGTTAGAAGGTAAGAGAAGAACCATGTAAATGCTATTTCGCCCAAAGAACTTGAAACATGGCCCTTGACTCTAGCATAACGTTAACATGGCACTGCAATGCAATACAAGACTCTACACTCAAGCGAAGTCTGTCAAGCCCTAGAATCGAGGTGAGGTGGTTTGTATCAAATTTTCATTGGTTTTCTTTAGTTTTTTTTTTATTTTCCCTTTTCTGTTTTCTGCGTTCCTTCACTACTTATCTCCGAGTGTTCCTTTTTTGCATTTATTTACTGACTTTCTTTGATTTATTTTTGTGTGTTTCTTCACCGGTTTTCTTCGGGTTTTATTTTGGATTTTTTCAAAACATGTGTACTTTTCTTCAATACACACTAGCTAATTGCCCATGTGTTACAACTGGCGCATATTCTAGTGGTATAATATTAATCTTGTCTGATATATATCTTACATCATTTTTGGTAACTTTTAATTTGATGGGAGTGTGAGTAGGAGAAGGAAAGAAAGTTTTGATTTAGTTGAGATTTTGGTTAGATTGCTTTGATCTGATTGAGTTGATGTAGGGCACAGTTTTAAAAAATGATTTGTTTTAGATAATTCCAAGTTAATAAATTTATGTTTGTTTTTATTTTGTTCATCATTGGTAGGGCCATAGAGGTTACCCAAAAACCAATAGGAAACCAAAGAGGTGAGGAAAACGTAGGAGAAAAAGGCGGGTGGGAGGTGGAGGCGATGAAACGAACTCCCTTTGATAGTAGAAATTATACTTTTTTAGTGTACTCGTGGATTCTCTTTTTGATACATGTTAAATATTTGTCAAATACACGATGTACATAAAAAATATGTTTTGACCATTTTTTTTTTTGCATAGATGTTAAACATTATTCATATGCACTGAACATTTTTAAGCTCCACAATGATTTTTTTACATTTTGTAAACATTTTTTAAAAATGTCGCAAACACTTTCTTTTGAAACACATGAATATTTATTTAATATTCGACGTACATTCTTCTGAATGGTAAGAAAAATAAATTATACTACGGGCACATTTTTTTACATTGTATAAACTTTTTTTAAATATGACGAACCTATTTTTTGAAATGCATGATTTTTTTGGAATTTGACTTACATTTTTTAAAGGTGTGGAACGTTAGTTTGAATTACGCAAGCTTTTTTGTAAAGATTGTATTAGCTTCTTTTTATTTCTATGAACATGTTTTTTAAATGTCACGAACATTTTTTTGAAGTGTGTGAACATTTTCTGAATGTCATCAACATTTTGATCAAATGCTATCAACATTCCTAAACTTCACTAGTATGTGTGCACACACAACACATGTATCCTAATTTACAAAAAAATAAATTGAAAAGGGCAGAAGACTTGAAGACTGAGTTAAGTCTCGCGCGCCAGAGGCAAGACTGAATTAAGTCTTGCAGCAGGTGAGAAAAAGCCCTTGCGCTGCATCCATACGAACTGACCAACAACACCCAGTAAATAACATGTTCCCAGAAACGCTGCATGAAGAAATGCACAAATCCAAGAAGACCGGTAAAGAAACACAAAAAGGCCTGAAAACCCAAAGAAAGCTAGTGAAGAAATGCAGAAAAACGAAAAGAGAAAAATGGAAAAAATCAAATAAAATTAAAATCCTGAAGAAAACCAATGAAAAACAGAAATAGACTACCTTGCCTCGATTCTAAAGCTTGATGGACTTTGCTCGTGTCTAGAGTCTTGTATTATATTGCAGTGCCATGTCAACGTTAAGCTAGAATCGAGGGTCTTGTTTCACGGTTTTTCTTGGGTTTTCCTATTGGCTTGTTCACGGTTCTTCTTGGATTTTTCTTTTTTTTTCTTTTCTTCACCGTTTTTCTTCTGGTTTTATGCATATATTCGCAGTTTTCTTTAGATTTATCCTTTTTAACAAATATCTACTTTCTTAATACACATTGTACATTTTTAGTGTGCACGTGGAATTTGTTTTCGATACACGTTGAACATTCAAGCCATATAGTTACAGCTCAACGCCTCGCACACACGCGCGTACGTGTATGAGAGAAACGCGCATAACTCGGCCCACGACCACCCACCTTAACCGGGAACTCCTCGATATTTTCCTCGCCCTCGCTTCTACCACAGTTTTTTCTGTCATGGACGGCCCAAAGATTGTCATGCAGCTGGGTCTCTGGCCCGCCCAGGACGAAAAGCCCATTTTCTATCATAACTTTTTGTCATAAAAGTAGGAGCCCATCATATCTATGATGATATCGGGTTTTGTCACAATTATCGTCATAGAAGTGTCATAAGTATGACAGAAAAAAATTTCATTCGGCCCAAAATGTCATGGATGTGTCTTTTTTTTCCTGTAGTGTTACCATAGAGATACTGCGGCATCACTTGTCACCAGCTATCCCATCTCGAGATTGGCTA
>NC_041385.1:85073834-85086611 GCF_002162155.2 Triticum dicoccoides
TTAGGGGGGCATAATTAGAACGAAGTATTCTCATCAGCCCTCCAAACATGTATACTTTACTTTTTTGCCCCCCCCCCCTAGTCAAGCTCCGTCACTGGGCACGGGGTCGGCCTCCTTGGCCTTGGCCTTCCTCACACACTAGTTGACGGTCAGAACCAGAACCACGCCGGTGGTCAGAACGACGCAACCGAGCAAGGCGGCCGCACGTTGGCCTGAGGTGGCCTCCTGCCACCGGGAGGACCCCGGGTAAGTGTTGTTGAGAATTGCGTTGGACATGCTTGCGGTAACACTTCTGCTTTGATACAACCCCCTTAAACACATCAACGGAGAAGATCTCTCCATATGCCTTCATAATAAAGGGTATGATGGTGTTTTTAGAAAATATGTTTTTGAATTTTTTAGTATTTTTTAAATTTACTATTCATGCGGGTGCACATGGGACCATGTTCACCTTTGTATTTTTGGTATTATATCTACCTCTAAAATGTCTTGTATTTATGAACAAAGAGTGTACTATAGTTACAAAAGCGCGAGTTAGATGAATCCAAACGATCTCAGTCATTCCACGACCTATATTCAACGTATCACGACGCTCCAATGATGTATTCATCACATCAATGACATAATGAAAGCACCATTAATTGCCATAATTTTAATTTATTTCAGAAACATCATCAATTGAGAATTGTGATAGATTTTGGACAAATTTTTTGCATAGATGTTAAACATTATTCATATGCACTGAACATTTTTAAGCTCCACAATCATTTTTTTTACATTTTGTAAAGATTTTTAAAAAGAATCGCAGACATTTTTTTTTGAAACACGTGAATATTTATTTAATATTTCACGTACATTCTTCTGAATGGTAAGAAATAGTTTTTTTATACTACAGGCACATTTTTTTACATTGTATAAACATTTTTTAAAATATGATGAACCTATTTTTTGAAACGCATGATTTTTTTGGAATTTCACTTACATTCTTTAAAGGTGTGTAACGCTAGTTTGAATTATGCGAGTATTTTTGTAAAGATGGTTTTAACTTCTTTTTATTTCTATGAACATGTTTTGTAAATGTAACGAACATTTTTTTTGAAGTGTGTGAACATTTTCTGAATGTCATGAACATTTTGATCAAATGCTATCAACATTCCTAAACTTCACTAGTATGTGTGCACACACAACGCATCTATCCTAATTTACAAAAAAAAATATATGAAAAGGGCAGAAGACTTGCAAGAGTGAGTTAAGTCTCGAGCACCAGAGGCAAGACTGAATTAAGTCTTGCAGCAGGTGAGAAAAGGCCCTTGCGCTGCATCCATACGAACTGACCTAACAACACACAGTAAATGACATGTTCCTAGAACCGCTGCATGAAAAAATGAACAAATCCAAGAAGACCGGTAAAGAAACATAGAAGAAAGCTAGTGATGAAATGCAGAAAAATGAAAAGAGAAAAATGGAAAAAATCAAATAAAATAAAAATCCTGAAGAAAACCAATGAAAAACAGAAATATACTACCTTGCTTCGATTCTAGGGCTTGATGGACTTTGCTCATGTCTAGAGTCTTGTATTATATTGCAGTGCCATGTCAACGTTAAGCTAGAATCGAGGGCCTTGTTTCACGGTTTTTTGGATTTTCCAATTGCCTTGTTCACGGTTCTTCTTGGATTTTCCTATTGCCTTGTTCACGGTTCTTCTTGGATTTTCCTATTGCCTTGTTCACGATTCTTCTTGAATGCCGAAGAACCGTGAAAAAAGGCCCTCGCCCGACGTTGGCATGCACCGCAACCGCAATGCAGTAGTACAAGACTCTAGACACGAGCGAAGGTCCATCAAGCCCTAGAATCGAGGCCAGGCGGCTGCCGCGGCGGAGACAAGGGAAAAGGAAATCGAAGAGGGGGCGGTCGCAACCATGTCTCTCTGGGCCCTCGGTTCGCTCCTCACGCGGAGGTTGTCGCCACGCGCGCACGCACAAGCGCTGGGAACCCGAGGATCGGCTGCGGGGAGGCCGGCACGCTTTCTCCACTCCTGGAGGAGCCTCGCCGTTGGTGGCGCTGTTGTAGCCACGGCTGCGACATCTGGTGGATTCGCGTTTCTGTATGTAAGAAAGACACAGATGAGTCAGCTTGCAAGGTGATTGGGGACGAGAAGGAGGTAACTGTCACGAAGCCCGGAAAAATCATCAGCGACGAGGCGTGCAACGATCGGAAGGCCCGACATGAGGCGACTGGTGGCAGCGGGACCCTGCGGGACATGGACGCGGAGTT
The DNA here is from genome assembly GCF_002162155.2 of Triticum dicoccoides. Lineage (NCBI taxonomy): Eukaryota > Viridiplantae > Streptophyta > Magnoliopsida > Poales > Poaceae > Triticum > Triticum dicoccoides. Next base: position 85,076,109 of record NC_041385.1, read on the forward strand.
CGAGGACTGGATGAAGAAGTACAATAAAACATACTTTGATGAGGCCAACTCCACCGCGCGACCCCAACCGAACGTCCGTTTTGTCAGCATTCTGTCCGTTTGGGTAGGGCAATGAGATCGTGCCGGACCTGTCCTGAGATACGGTGGCCGTGCGCCCAGCACGCGGACGCATCTTTTTACCCCATTCTGTTTGCCTCCATTTTCAAACAACAACGTTTCAAATACTAGCGGCCGGCCTAGTTCACGCCAGCGGCCCTAGTTCACGCCCAGCAACAAAGCCAGCGGCCTACACGTCCTCACCGGCAACACAACCAGCGGTCAGCAACACATCCGGCCTTCAAAATGAATAGTTTTGTTCGTCGGCAACACAGCCAGCCTTCAAAATGAATCAGGTTCTCGCCAGCACACAGCTAGCGGCCCAGCGGGCAACACCCATGCCAGCCTCCATAAAAAACGGCCACGGCCGATTGGACGACCTAGTTCAGACCGTCAGCATCGAACATCTTCTTCTGCCTGGCCTCGAACTAGCTCCTCGTCTTGTCGCTCATCTTGGTCAAGTCCATGCTCATGATCGCAAGGGCGACCTCCTTCGCTTTGGTTGCGGCATTGGTGGCCTCGATGTTGAGCTGTCTCTGCCTGACCTTGACGTTCTTGGCCTCGATGTCGAGCTGCCTTTGCCGCGCCGCCTCCTCCATGTCGATCATCCATCTCTTGGCCGCCTCCTCCATCTCAAGCTTCTTCCTTTGAAGCTCTAGGTACTGCTTCATTTGCTCGTCCTTGCTTTGCCGTTTCTTCTCATCCCTCACATCCTTTTGAGACATCATACCATGCAACGTCTCATGCAAGGCCATGGATGAGGCATCACGTATGTCGTCCACCTTGGAGTTGGTCTTGCCCCTCGGCCTCTTCAACGCCTCGCCATCTCCACCTCCGGCGAACTTGGCCGTCTTCTTGCCTCTCTTCCTTTGAAGCTCACGGTATTGATCCTTGCACTTAGGACAATTGTTGATGATCGTCCAACAATGCGTAAGAGTGAATGGCTTGTCATTGTGCCGGGCCTTGAATGCTTCCAAAGATTGAAATGCCTACACCACAAGATCAACAAGAATTGGACATGCAAACATGTACAAGGACGAAGTCACTTGGCCGTAGCAAGGAAAGGACTAGGATGAGGAGAGCATACCATGTCCCCAACGCCAAGACCACTCACGGGCCGTGCTTCAACGCCCTCAAATGCGGCGCAATATTTGTTGCACTCTTGTTGGATGAACAACCACCTCTTTTGAATCAAGGTGATGTCACGGTTGCTTGTGATTTGGTAGGGCTCAAACATCTTCCTTTCATGAAAAGTTGTGTGGACTCTCGTCCAAAAAACTAGGCCCTTTTGTTGCGCGCCCGTCCTCGGATCTTGGCTAATCTCCATCCAACATTGGCAAATCAACTTGTCCTCATCTTGTGTATATGAACCCGTGCAAATGCTCTTCCTCCTCTTTTGTGCTTCGCTCTTTGGGTGAGCTCGTCGATGAACAATGGCTCGCCACTAATATCAATGTCATTGCCTTCTTCTTCATCACCATCACCTTCGACATAGATGTCATCGTCCTCATGCCACGAGTCACCATGGTCGTAGTCAGCACGGTCGTCGGCCTCTTCATCGGCAGTGAACTGGCCGCGACCATCCTGACTTTGGGTCTCCTCAGGGTCGTAGACAGGGACATGCCCACCCTCGTAGATCACTTCCTCCATGAAACTGGTCGTAGTAGGGGTCGTCGGCCGGTGGCGTTGGTGTTGGCATTCCGTCAAACAAGACGCGGGGGGACGGCATGGTACCCGTAAACGGCGGCCGTGCTTGCTTTCTTTGCATCTCGACGGACGGTCGGCCACCGCTGCTGGACCGAGGGTGACGTTGAGGTCGATGACAGCCGCCGGGCGCGGGGTGGATGGCGCGATCACGCTCACGTCCGGCGATCCCGAGAAACGGGTCTGCCCGTCGTGCCTTGGCGGGGGAAAGCCGGGCGACATTGGCGTGGTTCGCGATGTTGGCGACTGGCGGTGCGAAGGCCGGGCGACCGAGGAGCCTGTGCTCGCCGGACCAACGGCCGCTGCAGAGAAACTGGCCGGACGACAAATGCCCATCATGAGGAGGGCGTGCGCTTTGTTGACGATGGCCTCCTTCTCCTCGACCTCGGCCTTGCGCCGCGCGGCCTCCAAAGCAGCGCGGTCGGCAGCGAACTTGGCCGCAGCGATGTTTTCCTTGGCGACCGCCCTCCGGCTCCTCTTCGCCGATTCCGCGTCCAACTTGACGATCTCCTCCGGCGTGCACTCCGACCGCGGCTTCCTTGGCGCCTTGCCCTTCTTTTTCTTGGCCATTCCGGGCGGGTCGACGGCCAGCCTGCCGGAGTTCGGCCGGGTTTCGGCCATAGACGGGGGAGGGAGTGGGAAGGCGGGACGTGGGAGGGTTTGGGGGCAAATGGTGCCAAAGGGGGCCCCGGGGGGGGGCTTGTTTTGTGTCATCGACAGACAGGCTAGGGGCGGACAAGCGCGCGCGTCCCGCCTGTCCGCGCGCTGTCCTTTTCACCCCAAAATCGGCGCAAACTTGGGTCGGGGATGGGTCGAAAGCGGACACAAAACGGACAAAAGGACGTGGGAGGGTTTAGGGGAAAATGGCGCCAAAGGGGGCCGCGGGGGGAGGGAGGGTTTGTTTTGTGTCACCGACAGGCGGGCCAGGGGCGGACAAGCGCGCGCGTCCCGCCTGTCCGTGCGCTGTCCTTTTCACCCCAAAATCGGCGCAAACTTGGGTCGGGGATGGGCCGAAAGCGGACACAAAACGAACAAAAGCCCGTTTGCTTCCGCGCACTGGGCCGACCGATTTGTCCTTTTTACCTCAAATGAACGGGCGGATAGGATGGGATCGCACAGTGGAGTTGGCCTGAGGAAGAGAAGGCCATGCGGTTTCAGTTGTTCAAGGCCACAGTCGAGCTCATCGACTCAGGCCGCTCCCAGTCTGCACGAAAGAAATACAGCTTTTTTGCAGACTTGACACCTCAAGAGCGGGGGAGACTACGTGGAGTATCTCCGCCGGACGAGGAGTTCTACAAGTTCCTCAAGTCTCGTCCCGAGTTTATCAACTATCACAAAGGACTTCCTGGAAATAAGGCGTGATCGATCCAAGCCGGCCGTCGTGAAGCAGGCAAACCCGCAGCCACATGCACACAGGCAACTCAAGTATATGGAGTGCGATTAGCTTACTGAATTCACTGGCCGAGTACCCAAGTTTGAAGTTTCTGCCTGGTTATGGACTAGAACTAGATTGGTGTCTGCTTATTTGATACTCGTATCCAATGCAAGTGGTAATGAACCTCGTGTAGTTAAAATAAGAAAGCTTGGACTCCTTTAAGTTTGCTATATGTTGACCTGAATCATGTGTTGAAACTAAACAACGATATTATTTGCTCAAAAAGAAAGGATTCTAGAGTGTAGACATGGACATGTGTCGACACGTTCAATGCAAACCATCGGGGTTACTTGCGCATTTACAGGTACGTCTAGTTATCTTTATAGTTTTGTGCTTTAAATCTAATTTTTGCATTACAAAATATATGTCTTTGCATTTAAAGATAATCATTATATATAGTTGAAACTTCCATAACAGTGCATTTGAAGACACAATTTGATAATAATTTATCATCTTAGCCTATGTCTTGGAGTATGAGTTGTGAGAGATCTAATGTGTATGATTGTTTCTTTATTTCTAGACACTAATGGAATCGCCGAAGATGTCTGGTTTCAAACGTTTGCCGAACGCTTTTCATTGGGAACTCAGCAATGTTACCCGTTTGCCGAACGCTTTTCATTGTCGAGCGCCAGGCAAAGAAACTCGGCAAACACCTGATCGAAGGGACCCACACTGGACCACACAACGGCTGTGTGACATGGGGAAACCGTTGCCGAGTTTCCACACTAAGGGAAACCCGACAAAGCCTTGACCCTCCATCTCCGTCGCCTATAAATGGCCCACATCGGAAGTATTTAGAAAGCAACACACGGATATTTAGCTAGTATTTGTAAATTGTTTGCTTGGATATTCCATCTACATCAGACTGCAAGAGGGTGTGCTTTTGACAAGTATGACACATAAGAGGAGTTATGTGCAAAATAGTCTTCAGTTGCTGGTTAGAAATCCCTTTTTTTTCTTATCTCTGTCGTCCGCTATTGATCCAACAGCCCACATTGGAAGTTTGCATATTTGCAGTGAGTTTCAGTTTTCAATAACATTCAAGCCATATAGTCTGAAAAATCTCATACAAAAAGGTACCTCTTCTAACAACACATCCTTCCAGAATCTTGTTCTGTCCATTAATTACCAATTACCTTTCTACAGAACTTATACAAAACTAGAAATGACCGGAGTCAGAGATGTCTAAACCGGTTATATGAGAAGAATGATTGTAAAGTGAATGGTTTGCGGAGTTTGGAGGTAAACCGAACCAAATCAAAGTTTAAGTTGTTACCTAAAAGTCTAAAACTCTAGAACAAGTTCAGGGAAGCAACATGAACCCTAGCTGCGCATCCAATTTGGTGTAACTTGCAAGGCCTGTACGACACCTGTTTTGGTGCAGCACCAGGCCAGCTGGGACACAATGATCCATCTCTTGTGGCAAGGCCGCAAGGAAGAAGGAAGCAATGGTTGACAGGTTGACTAATAAGCTTGGCGATATTTGCCTACAAAAATCGAAGTAGTAGTGCAGTACCCATGTTGATCAATCCATTGTTGTCAGAGTTTCAACACCGATGTTAAAGAAAACACTGCAGTAAATTCATATGAACCAACGTGATACTACATGGGGAGTGCTGCTCACACAGTCATACACGAAATTGTGTGGAGCAAAATACTGGCGTCTGCTACTTGTTAAAGGTATATGTCCTCTGAACATAGGCCGGATCCTTAGTCCTCACTACTGGCCTGCTACTAGTAAGTTTAAGCTAGATTCCTTATAATTAATCAATTATAATCTCCACCAGTCTTCCATCAGGCTATCATCTCTCCTCGACCTGCAAAGCAGAACAAATATGCAACAAATGCTACTAGTCAGGATGCAGATTGATCACCAATAAGGCAGTCTTTTTTTCTCTTTGCAGGTACCAAATAAGGTAGACAGGTAGTCTAGTAGCTAGTGTGTTCATACGCACGACCTTAATCACCATTCACCAGAGTGCAGGCTGGGCTTCAGGCCTATGCCTTACACGTCGGGGAGCTGCCGCGGCCACAGCCGTAGCGCTGTCAATTCCTCCTCCTCCACCTCCGGGAAGGATCCCCCGAACGCCGTCGCCGGTAGCTTCGGCGCCACAGCTGACGCCTCCACAGCAGCACGCTGCTGCCCCTCCTCGCCCATCTGACAAATTAAGAGTGAAGACACATTCAGGAAGCCAGTACACAACCACAATAGCAGCTTAGCAGGCAGGCAGCGCGATGCGAATTACCAGGCGGCGAAGGAAGCTGTTCTGGTCCTCCAAGGTGTGCACCTACGTGTCAGATGCACAAGGCCATTCACAGTTAAATTCCGGATGAAAAATTGCTTTGTGTGCCTCTGAATCGATTTTGGTTCTCCTAAGATTACAATTACCTTGTGGTATGATTCGTCCAACTGTTGCTCCAGCGGCTTGTCCTGCACACACACGAGAATGTCATATTGCAGTTCACTCAAACACTGGGCACGTGAGCGACACAGAATTTTGTGCAGTGCTGCAGCACGTGTGTACCTTCATTTCACGAACTTCACCCAGCACGCGCTCCAGTCGCTGCTCCAGATCATCGAGTTCCGCCGCCGTCGCGGCGGATGGCAGGTCTTCTCCGGTCTGCCTCCTCACGCTGACCTCCAGACGGTCATGCTCACGCCTCAGCCCTGCGATGATATCCGCCAACGGTTGCTGCTGTGTGCAAAGAATCACATAGATCAATCAGACATGCAAGCATGCAGTTAAATGTGTGTATGTATGTTGTACATGACTGGAGGTGTTTGTTTGTTGACCTGATCATCAACATGATTTATCCCCTGGAACTGGAACTTGTGGTTGGTGATGCTCTCGTAGCGCTCGATTAGCTCGCTCCAGCTTAACAATGACAAGTCAGGTATAAACATGTCACAACTAATAGTATATTGTACACTGAATATGAGCATAAGCATCTGAATCTGAGCAGAAGATTAAAATCAGAGCTAAATTCGAAAGCATCATCTGTCTAACTTGATCACAAAACACAATTCGAGCATGCCAATTGCCAATACTGCGGCTGGCTAGGACGATGCCAAAGATGGCCGGTCAGCGCGTGACGGAAAGGACGGAGGACGGACCTTGTGTTGGGGCTGCAGTAGTCGAACAGCTTGCCGGCGCCGTCATCGTCGAAGACGAGGAGGCCGAGATCGACGCCGCAGAGCACGGCGAGCTCACGCGCCTTCTTCAGCAGGCCGCGGCGGCGCTTGCCGAAGGTGGCCCGGCGCGACACGTCGTTGTGGATCCTCTTCATCTCCGTCCTCCCGCGGCCCATCTTCTCTTGGCTCGGAACGCGGGGAGCGATCGACGCCGACGACGAGCTAGCTGGAAGAAGAAGAGATCGAGCAGCAGGTCAGTTCCATGCATGGTGCTGGAAGAAGAAGAAGAGAACGCGGGGACTCGTAGCAGGAGAAGCATTGTATGTACCTTGTGTGGCACGTATCCTGTTCTTCTTCTTCTTGGTCCTTCCGGGCAAAGGCTGTAACAACTGAGACTGAAACTGTGAACTCGGGTGTGCTCTCCTCTCCTCTCCTCTAGTGATAGTCCGTCGCCACGCGCCGCCGTACAGTCGAAATGTAGTGCAAATTCCGGGAAGTTTCGCCGGCGACTAGAGCTTTTGACCACCCCGCTGCTTCCAGGAGGCAGCGATCCCGGCCCCTTCCAGTGTACCGTGTGACTGTAGCAGTAGCAGTAGCAGTTCAGGTGAGACAATGACCGGTCTGCCCGTCACAGCCGACCGGAAAGCAAGCCACTCACCGATCCTCTCCTGCGGTGCGCGTGGAAGAAAACAAAAGCGGCGGCTGCGTTGCCGGTCTGGGAAGTGGTTGGGTCACCGCGCCTCCTTCCGTGCCGAGAAACTTGCCATTTCCGGCGTAAAGCGAAAGCGCGGCCCGACAGTGAGTGACCCCGATAAGATACACCGCGGTGACCGTTGTGTTTCTGCGTGACCAGCGCACGGTAATAAGTACTATGTCGATCGTTAAATTTCCCAAAGCGCGTCTATCCATTTCACAAAGAAAAGCATGTCTATCTGTGGGAGTTTGCGGGCTCCTGTTGAGTATATCAGCAAATTTCCAATTAATTTAATCCACGAATAAATCATGAGCATGATCAGGTTGGAGCATCTCTAGCAGATCCTATAAAATGCGTTACTGTAAATTTCATTTACGAGATACTGTAAAACGATTTTGCTATACCGCGGACGGCACGACAGAGCAGATCCTTCAAAGCATACTGCATAATTTAAACATACTACATAAACATAGTTCGCACAAACTTAAACATACTAGATTAAACCAATCTAAACTACTCATCATCGTCCTCGACACTAAGATGATACTCCATCATGGAGTTGGAGAGGACGAAAGCGAAGTCGTACTCCTCCTTGGCCGCCTCGAGCCGCGTGGCGACACCTTCGCCGCAGCCCACTCGCGTTCCGTGGTCAGCCAGAGAAAGCCGCGGAGGCGATCGAAGTTCCTCCACGTTCGTATCCTGCTGCTGCGGGAAAGGGCGTCGCGCTCCTGTGCCTGCACATGGTGACATTCCTCCCCCAGCGGGTGGATGGCAGAGCTCCCGGCCCCGACATCATGACGGGCCCGCTTGTGCGGCGACGAGCCGCCACGGTCTCGGCCACCACGCTTGTGTCCTCTGCTAGACATCGGGGCGGGCCTTTTGTGGTTGTGTGTGCTGCCAACGACGGCTGGAGGGATACGGATTTGTCGCTAGAGTGCGAGATTGCGATGGAGGGGGAAAGGGGATTTGCCGGATGCGAACCATAAAATGCCACTAGTGCAGAACCGGCCTTTAGTGCCGATTCGTAACGGCCTTTAGTGCCGGTTCGCCAACCGGCACTAAAGAGTGAGGACTAAAGATCCCCCCCTTTAGTACCGGTTCGTCACGAACCGGCGCTAAAGTGCAAACATGTGGCACGAGCCAGGCCCGGGTGCGCGTAGGGCTTTAGTACCGGTTGGTAACACCAACCGGTACTAAATGTTTGGGTGTTTTTTTTTAATTTTTGCTTTAGTTTTGTGTTTTCAATTTAATTTAGTGATTGTTTTACATTATAATGAGTTGTTAAATCATTAGGTGAAAATAACGCGGATTAGTTTCGACTGGAGGATCTAGCTAGCTAAGTGATCAAGTATATGCCATATTGATATTATACTTGATCACCTAATTAGGTGATCAAGTATAATATATATGGATATGACATATATATAGTTGATCACTTAGGTAGGATCCATCCAGCTGAAACTAATCTGTGACTTCTTTCATTAAATAATATAATAACTCATCATCATCATCATATTAATATAAAAACTCTTGCATCATATCATCAACATACTCTAGAGCTAGCTAGCTAAAAATCATCGTAGTCGTCATTATTACTATTTAATCATCATAGTCATTACCGCTATCTAATCACGGTAGCTTAAAGAAGAAACATTCAGTTGTACCAGAAGCAAAAATATCATCAAATTCAACATGATTGTCATGATATTATAAGCGTTCATATATAACACCACAAAAGCAAATCACTCTTTGAGATTAAGTTCAGAACGAAGAACACGGACATGAAAGGATAAGTACTAAGAGCAGCATGAACTAGCTAAATCACTCCTGCTAGCTACTCTCTCTCTCTCTTTCTCTCTGGTAAAATAGCATAGAACATATATAGCTCTCCTGATTCATCATACTAGAGCATGCAGATGAACCTGTCTCCTAATCGTGGGATGCGCTTCTCATTGCTGTCCCCTAGTACTTCTCAGCGATCATTAATAATTTTCCTCCAATCTTTCACTATTAAGCATTCATCGCTTCTAGAAATCCTGAATGCATTCATGTGCAATGCAGGATATCTTGGTCGTAAGCTAACAATTGACATGCGACCTTTAGTCTCGATCCCCTGAGGCACAACTGTCATCGGGAGTCCCTGTTGAAGAACATCGTATAGTACTCAATTAATATACTTAGCAATGAAAGTTTAGCAAAAAAATTATGTATGCAAAAGATGCACTGAGAACAAATAGTAAAAAATCTTACCATCATTCCTAAATAGATATGACCGTAGTTCAATACCATCACTATTGGTCGCACATTTTGAGTACTAACATTTCTAAGTGCAGGAAGAAAATTTGTCTTGACAGTATGAAGATCCTCAAGCCATGAAACATAATGACTTATCTCCTCGTGGTTTAGTTCAGCTCCGGGACAGTAGTAGGTCCTGTCTACCAAGCGCCGGACATGTTTGCTTGAATGGAGATAAGATGTCAATAGAAATTAGTTGTTAATTATTTTTGAATAAACAATATCAAAGACAAAAATATAGTTGATAAGAACTCACATGATGGTAGAATTGGAGGCGTCTGCACATCGACCCATATGTCTCTATTACCTTCAATATCATCTTCCGGGCGAATATCAAAGGTGATAACCATATCAGACTCAAATGCATAAGTCTTGCATAGTGCTTGCCAAGTTTTGCATTCCAAATAGGTGTACATGTGTGCATTGTATACTTTGACGTTGAAAGTATAACCATGCTCAGTCTTCAGGTAAACTCTCTTTACCTCCATAGTTTCCATATCATTGAAACCTATCTTATCCAAGACAAAACTTCTTGCATGGCAGGGGATGTGCTATGAGAATAATGAAAATTAAAAATTATAAGTCAGGCAAATGAAGCATATATAATTCATGCTTAATTACGAAAACAGACTTGTCGTTGTGACTTACTGTATCGAATTCGAAGGTCTCATCCAGCTTGATGCTAAATCGCCTATCATCAGCAAGAAAATTTCTGTCGCACTGGTCGCGCTGGTCTTCACAGTATTCGCACATAATAAAAAAAAATATGTCGTCAGACGACATTTCCTATGTTCATATAGGCGAAACATTAAACACTTACTAATTCAACTAATTCAACTAAGCATTTACTAAAAATAAACTAGTTATATTAATTCAAACAACCTCATATATCTAAATTTTAATTAGTTCAAATAATCTCATATACCTAAATTTTCTTCCTAAAAATAAACTAGTTCTATTAATTCAACTAGTTCAACTAAGCATTTACTAAAAATAAACTAGTTCTATTAATTCAACTAGTTCAACTAATCTCATATATCTAAATTTTCTTACTAAAAATAAACTAGTTATATTAATTCAACTAGTTCAACTAAGCATTTACTAAAAATAAACTAGTTATATTAATTCAAATAATCTCATATACCT
>NC_041385.1:85087642-85088316 GCF_002162155.2 Triticum dicoccoides
TCCAACCGGTACTAAAGGCCATTTTTGGCCAGCCCAAACGGCGGGAAACGAGGGCCTTTAGTACCGGTTGGAGCCACCAACCGGTACTAAAGGGCAACACATTAGTACCGGTTGGAGCCACCAACCGATACTAATGGTCGTGCGCTGCCACCCGCAGTGCGCTACTTTTAGTCCCACCTCGCCGAGCGAAGGACAGCCGCAATGGTTTGTAAACCCAGCCGCGGCTGCCCTTTCGAACTCCTCTATATAGCAGGCTTCTGCGCCTAATTAACTAGGGCGCGCTGTCCTGTGAGCCTGCTGGCCCTTCTGGGCCTGCATTTGCACACCCTAGGTCTGGCAGGCCCACCGGACAACGCCCCAACATTTTTTATATAATTTTTTTCCTGCATTATTTATTTTCTTCTATTTATTTTTGAGTAATTTTTTTATATAGTTTTTCTTTTCTGCTTTATTTTTTCTTCTATTTATTTCTGAGTAGTTTTTTTGCTGTATTTAGTTTCTCTGTGAATATTTTTGCTTTATATAATTTTTTTCTTTTCTGCATTATTTATTTTCTTCTATTTATTTTTGAGTAATTTTTATATATAGTTTTTTCTTTTCTGCTTTATTTTTTTCTTCTATTTATTTCTGAGTAGTTTTTTTGCTGTATTTAGTTTCTTTGTGAATATTTTTGC
>NC_041385.1:85089698-85091407 GCF_002162155.2 Triticum dicoccoides
TTCTTCTTCTTTATATATAGTTTTTTCTTTTCTGCTTTATTTGTTTTCTTCTATTTATTTTTGAGTAATTTTTTATATAGTTTTTTTTGTCGTGATCCTCTCTACTCTTTCGCACATGCTATACTCCTATGCGAGGTGGGACTAAAAATAGCCCCGTCACAACCTCTTTAGTACCGGTTCGTGCTAGGGGGGCAAAATGATGTCAGAAAGGGTCGAAAATTGATGACATGGCTTAGAATGATGCGTACTGAACGCAAAAAAGTCTGAAGTTGTAATAAGTTTAAAAAATGAAGGCCGGTGTAACAGATGAGTTTTCGTCTGAAACCGGCCCTAATACTTCGAAAGAGATTGTCCAGTTTGTACACGAAGTGCATCCAGTTTTTGCCGTAACACAAGAAGTCCGGAGTTCTAACAAGTTATTAAAAAAAGGCGCAATGCTCGTTAGTTAGTTTCAAGCCTTTCGGAATAGGGTAGACTACACTGCACACAGCTCCGGGCAATCTATTCTATTCCGAAAGGCTTGAAGCTAAGCAACCTGCAGGTGAGCATTGCGCTCTCCTTCATCGTCCCTGCACTCACGGCTTATAAACCGATGCTACTGCCTCTCTCCTAGCGAGGTGGGACTAAAAATCAGCTTAATAAGAAACTCTAGTACCGGTTCACTACTAGGAAAAGGGCTATAGATGGAAATGACACTAATGGCGCACCAGACATGTGGTGCGCCATTAGTATATACTAATGGCGCACCACCTTCTGATGCGCCATTAGTGTTGAAACTACTAATGGCGCACCCTGCCCACGGTGCGCCATTAGTACCAATTTTTTTTTTGAACTAGTGCGCCTGTCCAAACATACTAATGGCGCACCGTGGATGTGGTGCGCCATTACTAGTTAAACTAGTAATGGCGCACCATGCCACGGTGCGCCATTAGTAACCTTGGCCACCACTTCCACCGAATGCACCCCCCCCCCCGTGGATCGCCTTTTCAGTTTTAGAAAAAATAAAAGAAAATGATAAAAATGTCAAAAAATAAAAAAAATAAGTTTCCCATGTGATATGTGGCCTAGTTGTTGGGAAAATTTGCAAATATGAATTTTGACTTCATTTGCAAAATCTCGCGAGAATTTGTAAAAATGGGCATAACTTTTGCATACTAACTCGGATGAAAAAGTTTTTTATATGAAAAATCATCTACTCGAAAAGTTACATCCAAATTTAACCGGGGGAACCCCGTTAAACATTTTCAAAATCCTCAAAAACCTAACAGAAAAAAAGATACGGGGCTTTTAAGATCTAGAGAGGCAAAAAATCAAAAAAATTCAAACTTACTAATGGCGCACCTACCCATGGTGCGCCATTACTATCTTTCCGCCTTCAAAATTCAAAATAAGTCAAAAAAATAAAAAAACAATTACTAATGGCGCACCTGCCCGTGGTGCGCCATTAGTATCTTCCCGCCTTCAAAATTCAAAATAAATCAAAAAAATAAAAAAATTTACTAATGGCGCACCTGCCCGCGGTGCGCCATTAGTATGCCGTATATATGGCTGGTCCTCTCCTCCTCTCTTCATTTCATCTTCCCTTCTCTCCTCCACCATACTTCTCCTCTCCGGTGACCTCCTCCTCCTCTCCGGCGACCTCCTCCTCCCTCCTCCCTCCTCCCCTCCCCTCCCCTCCCCTCCCCTCATGGTTTCTTCTCCCTCCTCTC
>NC_041385.1:85091743-85146826 GCF_002162155.2 Triticum dicoccoides
TCTCCGGTGAGCTCCTCCTCCCTCCTCTCTGGTGAGCTCCTCCTCCCTCCTGTCCGGTGAGCTCCTCCTCCCTCCTCTCCGGTGAGCTCCTCCCATCCCCTCATGGTTTCTCCTTCCTCCTCTCCAGCGACCTCCTCCTCCTCCTCTCCGGCGAACTCCTCTCCGGCAAAAGACCATGGCAACAAGATCCAAAAACAGGAACAAAATTTGAAATAATGTCGTGCCAAAAAACAAGCAAAAAAACGAGCAAAAAATGGGCAAAAAATCACGATCCAGATCTAGATTCAAAATGGCGCATCACAGGACAGTGCGCCATTAGTATGCCGCGGTTACTAATGGCGCATCCAGTTGTGGTGCGCCATTAGTATCCAAAGCACCTGGGTATACATGGCCCCTGGGAGGCATACTAATGGCGCACCACTGGTGCGCCATTAGTAAAAATTACTAATGGCGTGCTGTTAGTGGCGCACCACAGATGCGCCATTAATGGCCATACTAGGTGCGCCATTAGTAGGGGTTTTTCTAGTAGTGGTTGATGCAATGAACCGGTACTAAAGGTGTTCGTGAGGCCCACAGCCTGACACAGGATCATTAGTACCGGTTCATGGCATGAACCGGTACTAATTGTTGTCCATGAACCGGTACTAATGATGTCCGCCCGCCTAGCCGTTGGAACCGGCACCAATGGCCACATTAGTGCCGGCTTAAAATCAAACCGACACTAATGTGTCTCAAATTAGCCCATTTTTCTACTAGTGTGCTTGGGTTCTGGTAAATATTGTGGATATGCCAGAGTTTTACGGGCCGGGACTTTTTTTACAGTATCTGATCGGGCCTTTTTTTCGGATTCTATAAATCGGCTAAAATTTTACGGGCCGACGAGCTTATACGGGATCTGCTAGAGATGCTTTTACTACGAAAAAATGTATCTCTAGACACGATTACACATGCAATTCAATCGAATGGTTACACGTGAATGAGACCAAACGGTTGTACACGTGAATGAGACCAAACTCAAACTCAGCTAGCTGAGTTTTAGCAATCTGGTTAAATCTTTAGGAATGGGTTAGATAAACAAAAGATTCATTCCTTAAAGGTGGGAAATTAAAGGATGGGGGATAGAATGAGGAATTAACATATGAGGATCGGCTAGAGATGTTCTTAGTATAGGCTTATTTTTTACCTGACTTAATATCCCATTTCCTTTCCGCAAATATCATTTGCTCACAGAGGTTACCTTTAGATACATAACATTTAGATGGGGGAGAAAGTAAAAAAGTAATACTCATACTAAAAATCAGTTCTTACACACATATCCTTACATACTAATTTATTAATTGGTGCTAGCTAATTAATACTCATTTCAGCAGTGGCCTCTTCTAAGTAACCATCACTTTTGCCTCTTGGACCTGGAATAAATTCTCCCATTCCTCGTCCGGGAAAGGGGAGACAATTTTGAGCTCAAAGTTCCTTAGTAGATGGCTCCATATCACCTTGATTTGCATGTAAGCATAGTCCTCCCCCAAGCAAACGTGTCTGCCGGCACTAAACCGCATGAACGAGAATTTGCCACCAACTTTGTCCTCCTCTCTCTCCGGACCAAACCCTAGACGGATCATACACATGAAGCCAGGGGTGGGCCCACTACAATTCAAGGTATTCAACTGAATACCCATTATTTTTGCCCCAAAACTATGTATATGTAGTGCATAGTATACGTACCTGTAGAGAAAAAGTAAACTGACGGGAAATCTGATGCGTGCACGAATTCAGCCAAATACAAGGGTAACCCACCTCTGGGTTTCCTTCCTCCCCATCCCACATGGCCAGCGGCCCATTATTTTTTCTTCTCCAAGCCCAATACGAGAATGGCTACAGCCCAGCCATATGGCCTGATCGCTCGCATGAAGTCAACAACAGAATGATCAAGCACGCACACGCATGAGGCTGCATGTTAACCGGCGGGGGCAGACTTGAGGTTAGGGTTGATCCACACGCCGACAGGGGAGCACGGCACACGGTGGGCAGCTGCGGCAGGCAGGAGCACGGTGGGCGGCTGCGCATCCGACGCGTGCGTTCGCCGTCCTAGGTCCGAGTGTACGAGAAAAATGTCCTGCGTCGTTTCTTTCGGTTGTTCTTTAGACTTCAGTACTATTCTGCTGTAAAAGGGTGAGTTAATCTGCCTGATTGGCTTCCTATTTTGGTGTAGGATTACGTTATTGTATTTATATACTGAAATCTGAGACTTGTTTGAAATTTGAGACTTTCTATTTCAGTCAAGTATATGATATTGAAATTTGAGACTTGTTTATAGTACTATAATGCAATAATATTATTTGCAATTTGTGATGTGATTTCCAATATTGATATTATTGAGTAGTATAGAACAATATGGTGGTAATCGGGTTGTACCCCCTCCGTTCCCAAATATAAATCTTTGTAGAGATTTCACTATGAACTACATACGAATGTATATAGATGCATTTTAAGTGTGGATTCATTCGTTTTACTCCGTATGTAGTCCACCTAGTGGAATCTCTACAAAGACTTACATTTAGAAACGAAAGAAGTACAAGCCAAGAATAAGGGCTTTAGTATTTCAAAAAAAATAGCATTTGAAATTTTGAATACACAGTCTCCAAATCCTGGTCCCGCCTCCTTGAAAATATGCGGCAGCCTGTTGTTCACCGTCGGCGAGGTTACCAAGGTATGTCCCAAAGAAAACCCAAAGAAAACTAGTGAAGAAAAACAGAAAAACGGAAAGAGAAAAATGGCAAAAAAATCAAAATTAAAATGCTGAAGAAAACCAATGAAAAACAGAAACAGACTGTATTGCCTCGATTCTAGGGCCCGTCAGACTTCGCACTTATCTAGAGATATCGCCGTGCCATGTCAACGTTAAGCTAGAGTCGAGAGCCTTGTTTCACGGTTCTTCTTGGATTTTTTTTTCTATTTTTTGCATTTCTTCACCGTTTGTCTTTTGGTTTTATGCATATATTCACAGTTTTCTTCGAATTTATCTTTTCTTTACAAATGTCTACTTTCTTAATACACATTGTACATTTTTAGTGTACACGTGGAATATGTTTTTGATACATGTTGAACATTTTTTAAATATATGATGTACATTTTTTTAATGAACATTTTAATGACATTAAATATTTTTTAATCTATACAAACATTTTGTTTGCATTGTATAACATTATTTAAAACTGTTACAATTTTTTTCTGAAACACATGAATATTTCTTTAAAGTTCCATGTAGATTTTCTGAATGGTGAGAAAAACATTTTAAGACTACACAAACATCTTTTTACATTGTATAAATATTTTAACAAATGTGACGAACATATTTTTGAAACACGTGTTTTTTTAGTTTCAGGCACATTCATTTAAAGGTATGAAATAGTATGTTGAATTATGCAAACATTTTACGACGTATAAACATTTTTAGAATGTTGCGGACGTTTTTTCGTAGTGTTACAAACATTTTGTTCAAATGCAATCAACATTTTGAAAGTTCGTGAAGTTTTTTTAACACTGCACATTTTGTTAAATTTAAATATAATATTTCTACTTCAGAGATGTGAATAAAAATAATTAAACAAAAAAAGAAAGGAAAAAGGCCAGCATTCCTCCTAGTGCTGGGCTTGACCAGTAGTCTGTCGCTGGGAGGTTAAATTTTCCATAGCTGGGAGGTTAAATTTCCTAGGGAAAAATAAAATAAAATGTCATGGGTTTGAAATTAAATTGCCATGGGATTAAGATTGAAAAAGATTTGTCGTGAGCTATGAGTAAATGTTGACATGGCTTTAAAGTTAATTTGCCATGACTGAAAGTTTAGTTTGCCAATGGACTATACATCAAATTTGCCATGTGTTAGATAAATTGCCATGTGTCTATAGTGACAGTTGTCATGGGTTGTGAGTAAAATTTCCCATAGGCTATGAATTAACTTGCCATGCCTATAAGGTTAATTTTCTGTGGACTATAAAATAAAATTGCCATGAGCCATAAAGTAAGTTTGCCATGTTTGTGAAAATAAAATTTAAAATAACGATTCTTTAGTAAAATTGCCATGGCACATGAAATAGTGTTGCCATGAGACGAGGAAAATAAATTTACCATAGTGCATGAACTGAATTTGCCATGATATTAAAAATGAAATTGTTATGGTGCATGAAGTAAATTTGCCTACATTACGCATATGAACATTACAAACAAATATCTAAAACTTGTCATGGTTTTTAAGACACAAAAGATTTCAATACTTGCCATGTGAATGAACTGAAAGAATGCAAATTTGCCATGATGTAAAAAATTGCCATGGCACCACTATACAACATGTCAATTGATATGGCGAAATTACGAGGGTGTCGGCAAAAAATGTTTACTCTTTTTCAATTTAGTTCCCTAAAAAACATGTCTATTTTTTGAAAAAAAATATTTTACTATGTTCCATTAAAGTGAATTTTCCGTGGTCTAAAAAAACCATGGCAAATAACCCCTATACATCATGGGAGTTTACCGTGTGTCTATTAAAAATGGATTTGCCATGGAAACATATTACATTTTGTTGCCATTTTTTAGAAAATAGTATGATTTAAAACAAAAAAAATCAAAAATGTTGAGTTAAATAATCACAAAAAGAGAAGACTTGCCATGGAAAAATGTTGAGACATGAAAATTACTCAGAAACGATAAACCATTAACAAAACTTAACGAATTTATTTCTTCCCTAAAACAGTGGCAGATTTGCCATGGAAAAATTCTAGAGAACACAAATTAGACCTAAAAATATTGTGTGATTGAAAGCACAAGTGCTCCCTGGGTGATTTTGGTAATTAATGTCAACATATCTCTTGTTGGACTAATACTTCTATCTAGTATGTTTCAGATGAGTTCAACAGTGGAGTGGCAGGACAAGAGGATGTGGAACCCCTTCAAAATGCCAAGGACACACATTGGCAACAGCTCAAGACTCTTCATTTTCATTTTAGTGATCCAAGATCACATTGAGTCCATAAGAAAAGTCAATACTATTAAAAGGATACGAGGTGTTTCTTAATGGCTTGCTTGCTCAAAATGCTTAGTGATATGCTCCAAAAGCCCTCAACCATTTTCTCATTTCCACATATGTCCTAAGCCTAAAGTCAAACTCGGCCCCATCGATTTGATCTATCCGGCGCCACCGAGTTCACTTGAAATAGCCATAGCCAGAAACCCTAATCAGTTCTGTCTCATTGATAGGGATCTCGGTCTCACCGAGATGGGATTGCAAACTCTTTGTTTCCCTTCGTAACATTTCGGTCTAACCGAGATGAGCGATCGGTCCCACCGAGTTGGCAATGCAAACTCTCTGTTTCCTTTTTGTAATGTTTCGGTCTCACCGAAATGAGCGATCGGTCCCACCGAGTTTGCCTGACCAAGTCTCTAAAATCAGTCTCTGTGACACCCCGATTCAATCATATACTAATCATGCATGCAAATGTGTACGATCAAGATCAGGGACTCACAGGAAGATATCACAACACAACTCTAAAAGTAAAAATAAGTCATACAAGCCAGGGGCCTCGAGGGCTCGAATACAAGTGCTCGAATATAAACGAGTCAGCGGAAGCAACAATATCTGAGTACAGACATAAGTTAAACAAGTTGCCCTAAGATGGCTAGCACAAACCGGAATACAGAACGAAAGAGGCGCAAGCCTCCTGCCTAGGATCCTCCTAAACTACTCCTGGTCATCGACAGCGGCCTGCAAGTAATAGTAGGCACCTCCAGTATAGAAGTAGTCACCGTCAACGATGGCGTCTGGCTCCTGGGCTCCAACATCTGGTACTCGCAAGCAAGGATCTACACTACATATGCATGGGTATATGTGTAAAGAGGCAATATCGGTGGACTCAACAGCAGAATGCCAGAATAAGAGGGGGATAGCTAGTCCTATCAAAGACTACGCTTCTGGCAGCCTCTGTCTTGCAGCATGTAGAAGAGAGTAGATTGAAGTCCTCCAAGTAGCATCGCATATCATAATCCTACCCGGCGGTCCTCCCCTCGTCGCCCTGTGGAAAAGCGATCACCGGATTGTCTCTGGAACTTGTCTGGGTGTGTTTTATTAAGTATCCAATTCTAGTTGTCATAAGGTCAACGTACAACTCCGGGTCGTCCTTTTACCGAGGGACACGACTATTCGAATAGATAAACTTCACTGCAGGGGTGCACCACATAACCCAACACGCTCGATCCCTCTGGCCGGACACACTTTCCTGGGTCATGCCCGGCCTCGGAAGATCAACATGTCGCAGCCCCACCTAGGCACAACAGAGAGGTCAGCTGTAAGGGCATTCTTGTCCCTAAGTAGTTTTGGTGATTGATGACAATGCCTTTGCGGACTAATCGTGTGTATTGAGCTTTTCAGATTCATCACGACTAAACACAAGACGATTTGATGTCCCTCAAATATTATTGAAGACGGTGTTTCTCTACGGTTTGGTTCGGTGGAGTTGAGTCGTAGGAGAGCCACACTATTAAGAGGGGGTCCGCTTGGGAAAGGTTTGGGTGGAATCTCACGTACACATTCCCTTTTGCACCGCCTTTCCTCGAGCTCCTTGGAGTGTTCCTCCATCTCACCTTGTCTCTACGATTTGAAGGCCTCCGCCTTGCTCTTCTCAGGCTAGCGGTAGTACTGCTCTTCTGAGCGGCACTATCGCAGGAGCCAGCGGTAGTACCGGGCTCTGGCACGGTAGTACCGTAGGCTCCCACGGTAGTACCGCTGCTCAGAGCGGTAGTACCGCGAGCTCTGATCTGGCACCGCTACTCAAGCGGTGGTAGGTGCGGATGTAATTTTTTACATCCGCGCTCCCCGCGGTAGTACCATGCTGCGGCGCGGTAGTACCGTGACGCCAGGCCAGGTTCAGTAGCAAGTGCGGAGGTAAGGGCAGATATAATTTTACATCCGCACCTTTCACGGTAGTACCGCACCCATGGTCGTGGTAGTTCCGTGTCGGATTTTTGCACGACAATTTCTCAACGGAGGTAGTCACGGATGTAATTTTTTTACATCTGTGCCTACCGGGCCTGGCCTGCGGCTGTCTTGCGGTAGTACCGTATGGGGCCGCGGTAGTACCGCTCCTGCGGATCTATCGTGCCTTGTTAGTACTCCTTTTGTCAGGTCTGGTCTCTGTCGTGCCCACGGTAGTACCGCGGCTCGCCGCGATAGTACCGCGCCTGAGGTGCGGTAGTTCCGTGGGTCGCGGGCTGAGTGGTGGGTAACGGTTGGAATTGTTCCCCCACTATAAAAGGGGGTCTTCTTCTCCAAGAAGATTCACCTCTTCTAACCCTAAACTCCATTGTTGCTCCAAGCTCCATTTTCGCCCGATCTCTCTCTCTCCCTAGCCAATCAAACTTGTTGATTTGCTCGGGATTGGTTGAGAAGGCCCCGATCTACACTTCCACCAAGAGAAATTTGATCCCCCCCACTTATCCCTAGCGGATCTTGTTACTCTTGGGTGTTTGAGCACCCTAGATGGTTGAGGTCACCTCGGAGCCATAGTCCATTGTGGTGAAGCTTCGTGGTGTTGTTTGGAGCCTCCGATTAAGTTGTGGAGATTGCCCCAACCTTGTTTGTAAAGGTTCGGTCGCCGCCTTCAAGGGCACCAATAGTGGAATCGCGGCATCTCGTATTGTGTGAGGGCGTGAGGAGAATATGGTGGCCCTAATGGCTTCTTGGGGAGCATTGTGCCTCCACACCGCTCTAACGGAGACGTACTTCCCCTCAAAAGGAAGGAACTTCGGTAACACATCCTCGTCTCCACCGGCTCCACTCTTGGTTATCTCGCGCCTTTACTTTTGCAAGCTTACTTGTGTTGTTTCCCTTGCTTGCTCGTGTGCTTGTTGTTGTCGCATCATATAGGTTCTTCACCTAGTTGCATATCTAGACAACCTACTTTGATGCAAAGTTTAATTTGGTAAAGAAAAGCTAAAAATTGTTAGTTGCCTATTCACTCCCCCCCTCTAGTCAACTATATCGATCCTTTCAATTGGTATCAGAGCCTCGTCTCTTTATTAAGGACTTTGCCGTCTAAAGAGTATGGTTGACACCACAGACAGTGTGGAGGAGCACGCCGGTGTGAATCCTATCTCGTCTACAGCCGATGGGGGAACCTCGGTCTCTCGTGAGGAATTCAATGTGGCTCTAAACACACTGAAAGACTCCATGACGACCAAGGTTGAAAGCATGTTTACTAAATTTCTTGAAGGACTTAAACTGTCCACCTCGCCGATGAAAGTGGGTGATCCCACTAACAAGGTGACGGATGCTACCTCCGACAAGGGGGAAGCTAACAGTGAAAAGAGTCCTTCTACTAGTGGTAGAAATGGCACTGGCATCTTTGCCCATGTGGAACCTCCAATTTATGGAGGACCGATTCCATCTAGTCATTTAAATCATGCGGGTCCTCCTCCTAAGATTGTGAAAAATGAGGATTTTGATTCTTGGGTGTATCGCTTCAAGCGTCATTTAAATCATGTGAATACTAATCTTTGGAGAATCATTGAAGAAGGTTTCTATCCACATGACCGAAGCAACTTCACTCCGAGAGAAGTGGTGGATAATCAATTCAATGAGAGTGCTCTCTTCATCATCCAAGATGCAATCCTTCCCGAAGATCTCCCTTATCTTAGACCTCATGACATGGCCAAAGACGCATGGCAATGTGTTGTGTCTCTCTATCGAGGAAGTGCTAGCATTCAACACTCCAACTATGAAGTGGTGCAAGATGAAGACGATGAGTTTGCAATGGAAGAAGATGAAGAACCTCATGAGCTCTTTCGAAGAGTGACCAAACTCGAGGTCGCACTCCGAGATCATGGGAGCAAGGACACGGATGACAATTGGATCAAGCGCAAGTTCCTCAAGGCCATGATGCCCTACAACAAGGCCATGTCCTCCGTCATTCGTCAAAGACCGGATTTCCACTCCATAACCTCAAGTGAAGTGTTGGATGAGTTCGTTGCAATGAGCATCTTGGACAAGACCGCCGACAATGCGGTGCTCCGTTCTCAAAGGGCAAAGAATCCCAACCTTGCCTTGAAGGCCAAGGTTAGTGTGGAAGAAGAGGAAGATGAGGAGAGCAACCCCGAAGACACGAAATATGATTATCATGAGCATATGGCTCTTGCTTCAAGTCAATTTTGGAGCAAGAAGAATACAAGACCCAACTTCAACAAGAACAACTCAAGTGGCCTCAAGGGCAAGCAACGAGTTAGAACTTGCTTCAACTGTGGCAGTGTGAGCCATTTCATTGCAGATTGTCCTTACGAGAAGCGGGAAGAATATGGTGGCAAGTTCATCCGAAAAGACAAAGCCAAGTCCTTCCCCAACAAGAACAACTTCACCAAGAAGACTCCTACTCGTGGGTTGGTGGTTCAAGAAGAATACCATGAGGATGATGATGATGATGAAAATGGAGAAGAAATGGCCATGGCCTCCGTTGCCATTGCTACCACTCCTCGGGTGTCTCTCTTTGATTCACCCAATGAGAGCATCACCGCCAAATGCCTCATGGCAAAAGCCTCTAACAAGGTAACCCCTAATATCAAAACCACCATCATTACTAATCCCTCCTTGGAGGGTTGCATTGATGAACATGATGGGTCTAATGAGGAAGTGAATGGATTTGAGTCTTTTATGAGTAAGCTCAAGGGCAAATCCAAGAAGCACTTTGTTGCTCTCTTGGAACAACTTGGTGAAGCCAATGACATGATCGAGGCTCACGAAGAAACCATCTCTAAGATGGAAAGTCATAGTCGTGACTATGCCGATGAGATAACGGATCTCTCTAATGCTCTTGAGGAAGAGTGTGGGCATCATTTGACTCTTGAGGAGTCATACAATGATGACCATGCTAAGATAAAGAAAGATCTTGATCATGCTCTTGTCGTGTCTCGTGTGCTAACCTCCGAGAAGGCTAAACTTGGGATTGATCATGCTAGACTCAAGGAGGAGTTTGATGTGCTTGACAAGTCCCACAAAGTCTTGAAGGGTGCTCACGCTAACCTCAAGGAGTCTCATGCTCAACTCCAAGTTAAGCTAACCAAGGAAAAGGCCACGTTTCCTCATATGGTATTAATTGATAATGATGCTACTAACCCGTGTTGTGAGCATGTGCATCTTGTGGAGAAGAATGCCAAGTTGAAGGATCAACTTGAGAAAGTCCTTGTGACATGCATTCAAGGTGAGAAGAACCTCAACGACCTTTTGAGCAATCGCAAGGAAGTTGTGGCCAAGAAGGGAATTGGGTTTGCACCTAAGTCCAAGAATAAGAAGAAGAACGACAAGACCAAACGACCTCCTCCTCTCAAGCAAACTTTTGTGAAAGAGGGAGAGGGTGCTCCCAAGGAGAAGAAGGAAAATGTGAAGGGCGTTGATGTCAAAAAGGGAAAAACCATCTCCTCCAACAAAGCCGGCGACTTTAACCCGTCATATGTGTTGTGCCGTGCTAGTGATGGACATGTTTATGCCAAATTTGTTGGTTCTCCTTATGAGTACATTGAGTGGTCTATTTGGGTTCCTAAGACCCTCGTTACTAACATCAAAGGACCCATTACTAAATGGGTACCTAAAACCAAACATTGATCTCTTGTAGGTGTTTGCTTCCGGTGGGGGATCATGGTTGCTCGATAGTGGAGCAACGAATCATATGACTGGGAGCAAGGACTTGGTGGTGGATGTGCAAAAGATTCCATCTATGCCCACCAATGTCGAGTGGGGTGATGCTTCACATTCTAAGGTATTGGGTCTTGGCAAGGTTGTCATTTCTCATGATCTAACGATCGAGAAAGTCATGCTTGTTGAGTCCCTTGCATACAATTTACTTTCCATTCGTCAACTTGCACTCATGGGCTTTGCCACTTTCTTTGACATTGGTACAGTGGCCCTCTTATGGAGCAAGACTCTTAAAGTAGCCTTTGTTGGGCATGTCGAGAACGGTCTCTATGTGATAAACTTTTCGGAGCGACCCACTAAGACCGCGACATGCCTAATGGCTAAAGTTGACGTGGGATGGCTTTGGCATCGCCGTTTAGCCCACGTCAATATGAGATCTTTGCAAAGTCTTCTCAAGGGGGACCATGTCCATGGACTAACAAATGTTAGTTTTGCCAAAGATCGTGCTTGCAGTGCTTGTATTAAAGGAAAGCTCCATGAGAAGGCTCACCCTCCCACGACCATCATCTACTCGAAGAGACCCTTGGAGCTCCTTCACATGGATCTCTTCGGGCCTCCATCTTTTGATAGTCTTGGAGGTAGAAAGTATTGCTTGGTGATTGTGGACGATTATTCAAGATACACTTGGGTATATTTCTTCAAGAGGAAGAGTGAGACTCAAGAAACCGTCATCGACTTTGCAAATGAAGCTCAACGTTAACATAATGCAAAGATCTTGATAATAAGAAGTGACAACGGCACCGAGTTCAAGAAGTACACCTTGGATGAGTTTCTTAGTGATGAGGGGATCAAGCATCAATATGCTGCACCATATACCCCTCAACAAAATGGTGTTGCAGAGAGGAAGAACCGGACATTGATGGATGCGGCAAGGACCATGATGGCGGAGTTCAAGTCTCCATACAACTTTTGGGTCGAAGCCATCAACACCACATGTCATGCATCCAATCGGCTCTATCTCCGCAAAGGCTTGAACAAGACTCCTTATGAGATACTCACTGGCAACAAGCCAAATCTCAAGTACTTCTGGGTGTTCGGGTGTAAGTGTTTCATTCTCAAGAAAGGTGTTCATTTGTCTAAATTTGAGGCTAGAGCTTATGAGGGCATATTTGTTGGTTATGCTATAAACTCTCATGCTTACCGTGTTCTCAACAAGTCCACTAGACTCATTGAGGAGACGTGTAACGTGGAGTTTGACGAAAATAACGGCTCCCAAGTGGAGCAAAGTGGTACTTGTGATGTAGGTGATGAAATTCCTCCCCAAGCCATAAGAAGAATGGGTATTGGTCATATTCTACCCATTGAGGAACCCCTTGTGGCCGAAGGAGAAGGACAATGCTCCACTCAAGTGGAGCCATCACCTCCCTAAGACCCACACGCTTCCGAAGAACAAAGTGAAGGCCCTCAACCTCGTGAACAAGACCAAGGGCAAGATCAGTCTCAAGATGGTGGTGAACCTCCAAATGATGCCCAAGGTCAAGTTCTCCCCCTCGAGCAAGTTCAAGATCATGAGCAAGCTCAAGATCAAGAACAAGCTCAAGACGGCGCTCAAGATAATCAAGTTAACCCTCCTCCTTCCACATCCGAGGAGGAATTAGAGCGTCATGCCATGAAGATTGCTTCCAAGCTCACCACCAAAGGCCATCTCATGGAAAATGTGGTTGGAAGCCTAAGAAAGGGGGTAAGCACTCGTAGACAATTAGCAAACTATTGTGAACATCACATGTTTGTCTCTTGTGTTGAACCCCAAAAGGTCTATGAGGCGCTCGAAGACTCGGATTGGCTCAATGCCATGCATGAAGAACTCAACAACTTCGAGTACAACAAGGTGTGGAGATTGGTGCCAAGGCCATCGGGGAACCACAACGTCATTGGAACCAAGTGGATTTTCAAGAACAAGCAAGATGCTCATGGGAACATCATTCGCAACAAGGCAAGATTGGTAGCACAAGGTACTCTCAAGTCGAGGGTATCGACTATGGTGAAACCTTTGCTCCCATTGCTCGTCTTGAATCCATACGTTTGTTGATTGCTTATGCTTCCCATCACAACTTTAAGTTGCAACAAATGGATGTGAAAAGTGTTTTTCTTAATGGTCCTATTAATGAGTTGGTCTATGTCAAGCAACCCCCCGGGTTCGAGGAGCCCTACTTCCCGGATCATGTGTATCAACTCGATAAGGCACTCTATGGCCTTAAACAAGCCCCACGTGCGTGGTATGACCACCTTACCGAGTTGTTACAAGATCGCGGATTTGAGGTGGGGCAAATCGATCCCACTCTTTTTACTAAGAAGGTTAAAGGGGAGTTGTTTGTATGCCAACTATATGTTGATGATATTATCTTTGGTTCCCCTGACAACGCTTTCAATGAGGAATTTACCGCTCTCATGACCTCCAAGTTCAAGATGTCTTCGATGGGAGAGTTGAAGTTCTTCCTTGGTTTTGATATCAAACAAAGAAGGGAAGGCACCTTCATCAACCAATCCAAATATACTCAAGACATGCTAAAATGATTCAAGCTAAGTGATGTCAAGCTGGCTTCTACTCCAATGCCTACCAAGTGCCAACTTGACATTGATCCCAATGGTAAAGCGGTGGATCAAAAGGTATATCGCTCCATGATTGGATCCTTGCTTTACCTCTGTGCATCTAGACCGGATATCATGTTGAGTGTGGGAATGTGTGCATGGTTTCAAGCCGCACCGAAGGAAAGTCACTATGTGGCGGTCAAGTGAATCTTTCGATATTTGGCTCATACCCCAAACTTTGGCTTATGGTACCCAAGAGGGGCAAACTTCAAGCTTGAAGGATATACAAATTCCAATTGGGCGGGAGACAAAGTGGATAGGAAGTCCACTTCCGGAGGGTGCCAATTTCTTGGTTGCTCTTTGGTGAGTTGGTCTTCCAAGAAGCAAAGTTGTGTGTCTCTCTCGTCCACCGAAGTGGAGTATGTGGATGCCGGTAGTTGTTGTGCACAACTCTTATGGATGAGGCAAACTTTAAAGGAGTACGGTGTCATTTGTGACAAAGTGCCTCTTTGGTGTGATAATGAAAGTGCCATCAAGATTTCTCTCAACCCGGTGCAACACTTCAAGATGAAGCATATTGAGATTCGGTATCACTTCATGCGGGATCACATTAGGCGAGGGGAGACCGAGCTCAAGTATGTCAACACTCATGATAACCTTGCAGATATTTTCACGAAGCCCTTGGATGAAGCAAGATTTCGCGATTTAAGGCATGAGCTAAATATCATTGATTCGAGCAATATGACTTGAACCATTGCACCTCCCACCACACTCAACTTGTTGTCTAGTTTAGGTGTAGGCATGGACATAGGGGGAGTGTTGTTCTCTCAATGAACTCTCCCTCCCCCCATTATGCATAAATTGATCAACTCTTTCACATTAGCCATTCTTGATGGTACATGTGCTTCAAAGACGAGTTTTGGTCATGGACCCAAGGATAAATCTTCGCGGTGCCATACCAAGTGACTCAAACATAGGTGGCTCCGGCCACCGCCCTTCCTTGAAGAAGGTGTGTCTCATAGTTGGTCTTCGTTGTCGTGTGGTTTTCTCTTCTCCTTGGTGTGTTTGAGTCGGTGTTTGTGTTCGCCTTTTGTTGCTTCATGTTTTTCTCCTTTCTCTCTTGAGTTCTAGCACTTTCTTGGTTTACGGTACTACCGTGGTGCGCCACGGTACTACCGCAGGAGTTGGTGGGTCTCTGCCAAGTGCGTGACCCTCCAGGGGCACGGTACTACCGCTACTTCCATGGCAGAATTTTTTTACTGCCGTTGAACGAGCGGTACTACCGCCCAGCGTGCGGTACTTCCGCCTGGGCGGTACTACCGCGATGACCCGCAGTACTTCCACGCCCCCGCGAGCGGGTGGGGGTTAAGAGCGGGACAGGGGGAGTTCTAACTCCCCCATACCCATTCATCTCTATTCCCCACCCCGTCACTCTCTCTCCTGACCAAGAACGGCGCCGGAGGCCTTCGCCGGATCTCCATCTCCGGCCGCTCTCCTCGGATTCCGACCGGTGGGATCGTTCCCCACCTCGCCCTCTTGCCATGGACCCAGGTTTTTCCCCAAGTGCCTCTTCTTTTTGTCCTTCCTTGTGCTTTTAGGTTTTGGGGAGATGCATGTGGTGTTCTTGAGATTTTTGGCTAAATCTGTGCAAGTGGGATTCATTGTAGAGTGGTAGTGTAGTTCCATGCTCTTTGGATAGTCAAAATAGTTCCGTTTGATCAACGGTAGAACCGAAGTTGTCGTGCGGAGGTTCTTGATCCAGATCCGCATCCTCTGTGGCAGTTTTCAAACCATGCGGTACTACGCTCCTCCTGGAGCGGTACTACCGCAGCCTCACCTGGATCTGGCGCTCAGTGGTACTTCCGCACCTTGGTGCGGTACTACCGCTTGGCGTCCGGAAGTAAAAAATTACTTCCGGCCCAAGCGTGGTACTACCGTGCTACCCCGGCACGGTACTACCGCGGCTGGAGCGGATGTAATTTATTACTTCCGTAACCCTGCCCGGTACTACCATAGATTCATCCTGCGCCCTTTTGCTTCGTCCAAATTGCATGTTTTGTGTTTCTTTCGGTTTGGTTTTGATCCGTTTTGTTCACGTGCGTGTCTTTGTGTCTTTGTGTCTAGGTGGTGGCTCCGGTTTTGCTCGTCACTCGAATCCCAGCCGTGACAAAGGGTCAAAGCATCTGCGCAACCCAGATGATGTTCTAGAGGGGTCCTCTGCTGCTCCCCAACGCAGGACCAAGCACACCGCCAACAAACAGAAGGAGCCCGTCATGGGCATGGATGAGATGCCCTAGGCCGAGTTTGTCATTCGAAGGAAGATCAATCCATATGTGTCTCCCCGGGCTAGTACGCGAGGCAATGAACTCTTCTGGAACAAGCAGCAGAATTTGATATACATGGATGTGATCAAGGCCAAGCAGAATCACTATGTTGAAGTTCATTGGATTGACATGATTCACATGAGGCAGGAGAAGCACCATGGGTACTTTGGAGAGGCCTTGGATCTTGTGGAGCAGTTCGACATTGAACACATTCTCACCTTCCACAAGGATTTTGATCCAGAGATCATAGCTCAGTTCTTTGCTTCGGTTCACTTCGGCGTCAATGAAGAAAGGACCATGACTTGGATGACTAATGGTCGACAGCTGTCTGCTACCTGGAAGGAGTTCATGGAGTTGCTTCTCATTCCCGATGAAGGACTTAACACGCCAGTTGGAGTTCGCCCTCACGCCAATTCTGAGTCTGCCAACAAGAACAAGCTCATGCCATACCTTGTTGAGAAGGCGCTCCCCAACCAGAAGAAGGTGTGGGTGCTTAACCCCTTCCTTGACATCATGCATAGGCTCTTCCGGAACACGCTCTTCCCGCGCATTGGTGACATGGGACAGGTGCATGCTTACCTCGTTGACATGATGCTCCTTTGTGAGAAGGCCCGTCAGGCTCATACTCATCCACTTGATGTCTCACATATCATGTGGTGTGAGCTTCAGTTCGCTGTGTTCAACCGTAAGGTCCCATCTATGGGTCGTACCTGTTTTACCTGATCTCCAAGACTTGGGAGAAGCTCCTTCCCAATGAGGAGTTTGAAGCTCCAGGCTGGATTCGTCATGAGCCCATCAAGCTACGCATCAAGCCCCAATGGGCTAACACCACCACTGTGGCTGAGGCTGCTAAGATGGCTGTGGATGAGGAGGATATTGAGGAGGATGATGCTGAGGACCGTTCCGCGTTCACGCCTCCCTCTGCTGAGCCCTCTTGGGAAAAGACACTGAAGAACAAGATGAAGAGGTTGTTCTGCATGCAGGTTCAGGGTCAGTACAAGGCCCATGTTGCTCAGAAGGTGAGTCACCATCGCGACATCAGGATCTTGAGGGCCTGCGGGGAGGATGTGGCCAGCGGCTCTGAGAAGCACATCACCCCAAAGACTGCCTGGATGGAGAAACAGGGCTACAAGTGGACCGATTCAGAGGAGGAGTATGTTCGTGCTGCGGAGTCTGGCGACGACGAGTCCTTTTCCGCCTGAGCTACCACCTTTGTTGTAGGTGACCTCTCTGCCTTTTTGGTGTCTCGATGCCAAAGGGGGAGAGAGTGTAGGATTTGCGTGCGTGTCATGTGTTTTGTTGTTTGCTTGCTTTCCGTCGTTGAACTTGCTTGCTTTGGTTTGGTTGTGCTCGTAAGACTAAGTTTATCATATGGTGTAAGACATATGCACTCTATCGTATCTTATTTCCTATTGAACTTGTGCTATATCATGCTATTCATGTTATGCTCATATCTACTATCTTGTTTAGTGTCAGCCTTTCCATTGCAAGATATTCTTTGTTTCTAAAATATAGGGGGAGTGGTGATCCTAGTATTCGTGCCGTGTAGTCCAAAGCACTTTACTCTCTATCACGAATCTAGGGGGAGCTCATCTATATTTTAGAGATGTGGGGTTTGCTTGTGCTATATTCATCTCCTTTGTGCAAATCCCGTATTGTCATCAATCCACCAAAAAGGGGGAGATTGTAAGGGCATTCTTGTCCCTAAGTAGTTTTGGTGATTGATGACAATGCCTTTGCGGACTAATCGTGTGTATTGAGCTTTTCAGATTCATCACGACTAAACACAAGATGATTTGATGTCCCTCGAAGATTATTGAAGATGGCGTTTCTCTACGGTTCGGTTCGGTGGAGTTGAGTCATAGGAGAGCCGCACTATTAAGAGGGGGTCCGCTTTGGAAAGGTTTGGGTGGAATCTCACGTACACATTCCCTTTTGCACCGCCTTTCCTCGATCTCCTTGGAGTGTTCCTCCGTCTCACCTTGTCTCTGCGATTTGAAGGCCTCCGCCTTGCTCTTCTCAGGCTAGCGGTAGTACTGCTCTTCTGAGCAGTACTACCGCAGGAGCCAGCGGTAGTACCGGGCTCCGGCACAGTAGTACCGTAGGCTCCCACGGTAGTACCGCTCCTCAGAGCGGTAGTACCGCGAGCTCTGATCTGGCACCGCTACTCAAGCGGTGGTAGGCGCGGATGTAATTTTTTTACATCCGCGCTCCCCATGGTAGTACCGTGCTGCGGCGCGGTAGTACCGTGACGCCAGGCCAGGTTCAGTAGCAAGTGCGGAGGTAAGGGCGGATATAATTTTACATCCGCACCTTTCATGGTAGTACCACACCCATGGTCGCGGTAGTTCCGTGTCGGATTTTTGCACGGCAATTTCTCAGCGGAGGTAGTCACGGATGTAACTTTTTACATCTGTGCCTACCGGGCCTGGCCTGCAGCTGTCTTGCGGTAGTACCGTATGGGGCCGCGGTAGTACCGCTCCTGTGGATCTACCGCGCCTTGTTAGTGCTCCTTTTGTCAGGTCTGGTCTCTGCCGTGCCCACGGTAGTACCGCGGCTCACCGTGGTAGTACCGCAGGCCCGTGCGGTAGTACCGCGCCTGAGGTGCAGTAGTTCCGTGGGTCGCGGGTTGAGTGGTCGGTAACGGTTGGAATTGTTCCCCCACTATAAAAGGGGGTCTTCTTCTCCAAGAAGATTCACCTCTTCTAACCCTAAACTCCATTGTTGCTCCAAGCTCCATTTTCTCCCGATCTCTCTCCCTAGCCAATCAAACTTGTTGATTTGCTCGGGATTGGTTGAGAAGGCCCCGATCTACACTTCCACCAAGAGAAATTTGATCCCCCCCCACTTATCCCTAGCGGATCTTGTTACTCTTGGGTGTTTGAGCACCCTAGACGGTTGAGGTCACCTTGGAGCCATAGTCCATTGTGGTGAAGCTTCGTGGTGTTGTTGGGAGCCTCCGATTAAGTTGTGGAGATTGCCCCAACCTTGTTTGTAAAGGTTCGGTCGCCACCTTCAAGGTCACCAATAGTGGAATCACGGCATCTCGCATTGTGTGAGGGCGTGAGGAGAATACGGTGGCCCTAGTGGCTTCTTGGGGAGCATTGTGCCTCCACACCGCTCTAACGGAGACGTACTTCCCCTCAAAAGGAAGGAACTTCGGTAACACATCCTCGTCTCCACCGGCTCCACTCTTGGTTATCTCGCGCCTTTACTTTTGCAAGCTTACTTGTGTTGTTTCCCTTGCTTGCTCGTGTGCTTGTTGTTGTTGCATCATATAGGTTGTTCACCTAGTTGCATATCTAGACAACCTACTTTGATGCAAAGTTTAATTTGGTAAAGAAAAGCTAAAAATTGTTAGTTGCCTATCCACCCCCCGCCTCTAGTCAACTATATCGATCCTTTCATCAGCACGCCAGTCTAAATCCTATGCACGCAGGGGTCTGGGCCCATCACCCATTGCATACCTGCATGTTGCGAATGCGGCCGGTGAGCAGACCTAGCAACCTCCATTACAAAGGAAGTTGCATCACGCGGTCCAACCTGGCGCGCGCCGCTTAGTTGCTAACGTCAAGAAGGCTTCGGCTGATACCACGACGTCGAGTGCCCATAACTGTTCCCGCGTAGTTGGTTAGTGCGTACAGGCCAGTGGCCAGACTCAAATCAAATACCAAGATCTCGTTAAGCGTGTTATTATGAAGTAAACACGAACGTCGACCAGGGCTAGGCCCACCTCTCTCCTAGGTGGTCCCAACCTGTCCTGTCGCTCCGCCACAAAGTAATAGTCGGGGGCCGTCGGGAACCCAGGCCCACCTCTACCGGGATGGAGCCACCTGTCCTTCCAGCCACCACATCAGAATCAACCGCGGGTACTCAATGAGCCGACCCGACTTTAGTCACCATGTGTATAGTATGTATGTATAGTATAGTATATACCCGTGATCACCTCCCAAGTGATCACGGCCTGATAGTATAGCAAGGCAGACGGACAAGAATGTAGGGACACAAATGATAATCTAGCATCCTATACTAAGCATTTAGGATTGCAGGTAAGGTATCAATAACTATAGCAACAATGACATGCTATGCAACAGAATAGGATAAACCAAACAGTAACATGCTACACTACTCTAATGCAAGCATTAGAGGGAAGAATAGGTGATATCTGGTGTTCAAGGGGGGGAGGGCTTGCCTGGTTGCTCTGGCAAGAAGGAGGGATCGTCAACTCCGTAGTCGAACGGGGCAGCAGTAGGGTCAGCCTCGTAGTCTACCAAAGAGAAGAGGGGGAATAAATAATAAATATAATGCAAACATAAGCATGACGATGCATGACATTACAAAGAGCGGTGCTAGGTGTGCCCTAACGTGGTAGTAGGTGATACCGGCGAAAGGGGGAAACATCTGGGAAAGTATCCCCGGTGTTTCGCGTTTTTGGACAGATGATCCGGAGGTGAAATGTTGCAGGTTCGCTATGCTAGGGACGTGTGGCTGACGAACGGGATGCATATTGGGATTCATCTCGACGTTCTGATCAACATTCATGTACAAAGTTTTTTCATTCGAGCTACGGATTATTTTATATGATTTATCAAAGTTTTAGAATCATTTTTAGAATTAACAGAATTAACTTAATTCGAAAATCATTTATGACATCATCATGACGTCAGCGGTCAACTCTGACCGTTGACTGAGTCAAACTGACGGGTGGGTCCCACTATCATAGACTGTTTATCTAATCAGATAATTAAGGTTAATTAACAGGGTTAATTAGATTAATTAATAATATTAATTAATTAATTACTATCATTTAATTATTATTTAATTATTTTTTTCCTTTACACGTTCATGGGGCGGGGCCCCCAGGTCATAGACCCAGGGGGCTAGCGGGCACCGGGCGGTGGATGCGGGCGCGTGGGCGCCCGCTACGGCGTGGTTGCTGGCGGGCATGGGGGGCTGGCGCCTGTGTGGAAATGGGCATGGCGATGCGGGCCGCAGCGAGCGGCCAACATGGGGAGCTGGAGTAGGGTGGCGCCAGCGAAGGGCGGCGGCGATGCTTGGCAGCGGGGCGGCTGCGGCAGAGCGCAGTAGCGCAGCGCCGGCGCAGCAGCAGAGTGGTGGCGAGGCGCGAGCAGGCGGGGCGACAACAAGCAGCGAGACAGGGGCGGCTGGCGCGAGAGGGTCCGGCACGGGTGTGGCTAGGGTCGCGCGCGCGGGCGTGCAGGGGAGGGCGTGGTGGTGCGCATGCGCACGGCGAGGGGCACGACGGGCGGCATAGAGCGGCGGCTGCGGCAACAACGCAACAACGTACGCGCGCGCGAGGGGGGGAGCTTGACCTAGCGCACATGATGGCGACCAGGGATGGGAGTACCGGCAGGGAGCTGCACGGGCGGGATGACAAGTGCGGGGGTCAGGGGGACACGGGAGCGAGGCGGGCGCAGGCGCGTGCGGGCGTTGTGGCGTGCGAGGGAGAGAGGAGAGCTCACTGGTGTCGTAGGGACAAGGGCAGCGGGGCTCGGGGTGGGGGAACGGGGACGACGACGTCGAAGAGGAGGCAGTCCGGCGAGGTGGAAGAGGCAGGCCGGTGTGGAGGAGGACGGCGAGCGACGGGGGCGGAGCCAGGCCCGATCCAGATCAGATCGGGGGATGGGAGGGGTGGCGTCGTGGGGGGAGGGGGGAGTCGGTGAGTGGGGGTTAGGGTTACACGGGTGGGGGATATGGGGAGTGCAGGGTGGGCCAGGCCTGTTTTAGTTAGTTGGGCCAAATGGCCCAGTAGGTTAAGTCCTCCGTTTCTTTTCCTTTTAGGATTTTGTTTTATTTTTACTTTTTCATTTCTGTTTTCTTTTATTTACTTACTAGTTTATAGTTTTACAAAAGTAAAACCCACACCTAAAATAGAGTTACAAGTCCAACTATTCTCACAAAAAGTTTTACCCCTGATCAAAATAGTTTAGCATAATATTCAAAAGACATTTATTTAATAGTTTTACCTATTGTTTTATTCACTTAAGTGCATGTAACCCTTTTATAAAAATGTGGTTTCTCCACCAATATTTATTATGGATTATTTGTCACAATCTGAACATTTTAGTTTTAATGTTTCAAAATTTTATTGTTTTAAGTTGAATTTGAATTTTGAATCCGGACGGGATTGAATCATCGCGAGATCAATAACAGTAATCATGGTGACGTGGCATCGTTAGCAGATATTACTATAGCTTAATTATCCGGACGTCACAATTCTCCTCCACTACAAGAAATCTCGTCTCGAGATTTAAGAGGTGGGTAAGGGGGAAGGTTCTGGCTACGAAATTATAGCGAGTGTTCCAAGTCTTGGTTGCTCTTCTCGAAGAGGTTGATCCCTTTTGTTGATGTCTTCATTTCGCTGCTTCAAGTCACCATGATCAAGTCGTCATCCTTTCTTCGGGATCTCCATCATCCTACGGACGCGACCAAGGGGAGATACTCCGGATGAACGCACTCCACAAAGTTGGGCATCTGACGGTGAACTCAATGGGAAATACACGAGGTACCCCATGAGTTGTATTTCAGGGAATTTGTTGAGTGCAATATACGATGGTACCAAAGTTTCAAACGGGTAGGCAATTATTCGATGACTAGACAGAAGCTGGAATGTGGGTTTGAACAACGATAATAACATGGTGTTTGATTCTAGGATGAATAATGGTATAGAATTTAGCTCGTGAATCACATACGAAGCCAGGTGCAAAGGATACATTAGAATACGAGTTGTAAAGAGGAGTCAGGTTTCGATCTAGTGGACATGTGGGTTAAGGGCCCACCATGTGGGTTGAAAGTAGGAAGGGTGGTGACATCTTGCACAGCCGCGACAGGGAGGCATGTCAGTGGATAGCTTGTCAGCTATGTCGGCAACAATGCCGGTACCAAGGGTGAGGGACGAAGAGAACCATTTTCTTGCTCGTTGAACAAGGCGGACCAATAGGCAAAGTTCTCGTCCAACGGTGGTTACCGGTACATTATCAACAATAGTAACAGGGTCTTACCGACAGAGTGATTACAACAAGGTGCTTACCTAAGCAGGGAATTATCGCTGCTAAGTTAAGTCAGATTACAAGAAAGGTTAAACAAAACAATGGAAAGGAAAATGTGTTTAAACACATATTTCAGGGGTATATCCTTCCCGAGGACAAGCAGAGCATGATATCCATGACATGATATAAAGTAGAAAACTCTTTAGGTAAGGGGAGAGAAATTTCATGACATTACCCCTACAATGGTGTTTGGATAATTAATAAGGAAAACATAGCATTGCGCTTTAAATGTTTTTATTGAAAATCGAAGTACCATAGACATGCTTCGAGATAGCATGGACATGGTCTTCAAGCAACTTGTAGAATAACTTGTAGAATAAGTTTTACAATTTCTTCATGGAAGAATGGATAACCTTGCTAAAAAGCAAAATATAACAATAGGTCCTCCTGTCAGGTGTGCTAAGCATGACATCACCTTACCGAGTCATATAAAGACCAATGTTATAACTTTTGGGAATATGTTTCGACCATCATATCTGAGTGAGTTTCAGATCTGGTTGGTGTCAGGATACCTTAGACTCAGGATGCCCGAGAAGAAAAGGTGCAACTCAAATTGACACAAGGACATTTTAAAATTCTTGGGAAATGAACTATGGAAGCAAGTTTCGAAACCAGAGTTCATCTTTAAACCAAGGAGAGGATGAGGAAGTGGTTAATGGACTCAGCGACATATCATCAAGATTTCGAAAAAGATGGATTTCCACAATTATGTGAACAAGGAGATAACCTTTGTCATATCAAACAAGTATTTGAAAGATGTTGAACAAGTATTTTAAAAAATGTTGAACATGTATAAAAAAAATTCAACAAGTATATAAGAATGTAGAATAAAAAACAAAAAGGAAACAAAATAAACCAAATGGAAAATAAAACGAAAAAACTGAAGAAACAAATGAAAAAACCCGGAGAAGAAAAAAAACAAAACATAAAAAATAGAAAAATGGAGAAAAACCAGCTTCACCCGCTTCAAGTAGGAGAAAAACGAAAATAAACCAGACCGTGTCGCCTCAAATATAACGCGCCATAGATTTCACCAAAACGCCGTAGACTAGCACAGTGGCTAGCTGCTCTGCTTGTTACCCAGGAGAGCTGGGATCAAATCCCACCCTATGCCGACCGTCGTCTTCTTCTGGACCGGGCCGATGGTGCGACGCCGCAATCCACCCAAACGCTGTAAAGGAATCTTAAAACGGCGGGAATAGGAAAAATAAAAGATTGGAGTGGCATCCACTTGAATCCCATAAGATTAGCACAAAGTATTTGATGCCACAGAAAAAACAAAAGAAGTGAAAAAAGAGGTTGGAATGGATACAAGATTTGCAATGAAATGTAGTAACATATTTTAATAAAAAAAATTTCTATATGATTCAATCCTATGAATCGAACGATAAATGTAGGAAAAATTATTCTAACCCTCCAAAAAAATCCTATGAAATTTCTTAGAATCAAAGGAACGATAATATTTGAGGTTTTTTACGCTACTAGTACTATTTTGACACTACCTAGTACTCCACGATGCATATCTGAAAAGAAATGTTATTCATATTATAGCTCTTCTGACACGATGCCGGTCCCTCTGTCAACACGCGCACGACACGAGCACACGCATCGTTCGTCCCCTCCACAGTTTGCGCACCAAAACAAGAGAGCGCGTCCAAAACCCCCACACCACCAAAATGGCAAAATCCACCCCCTGAGCTCAGTCCCGGACCGGATCTGTACCTCCTCTCCACCGAGGGCCGCTGCTGCCGTCTCTCTTCAGGCCACCAGATCACCGTCCACCGCCGAGTTGGAGGTCAAGGAAAGCGACCTGAGGGGAGGTCGCAGCGGCGGGGTGGAGCGGATCTGCGCCGACGTCGAGGGGTGGTTGCGAGTTGTGACGGCGCTCCACTTCCACTTAGGAAATGCGCGGCAGCATTGCCGCTGCAGTGATGCTCGGCGCCGGCCTCCGTGCCACAATCAGCAGGGCGATGGCGGCTCTGCTCCGGATGCTTCGAATCGCTTCACCAGGCGGGAAGGCGCCATGGTCGGAGCTCCCGCCGGAGATGCTGGCACTCGTGCTCTCCCGCCTTCCCACCCACACCGACCGCGTCCGCGTCCGCGCCGTCTGCCAGGCGTGGCGCTCCGCCGCGCGCCTGCATCCGCTGCCCCCGCCGCTCCCGTGGCTCTTCCTCCGCGGTGACACCTTCGTCACCCTCCCCGACGGCGCACGCCACCGCATCCGCAGGCCACTCGACTGCAACAGAACGCCCTCAAGTTTCCGCACTGGCAGCATGCTCTTCCTCGTGTTAGGAGCAAGCCATGCCCATGTGTGTGTGCGTGAGCAAGGTGTGTGCATGCTAGTTAGTTGGCTTAGTGGCCGGCGGGTCTGTGCGTGCTGCATGTGCGGTGGCGCATGAGTGTAGGTTGGGTTGTTGGCGAGAGTAGCGGTGGTGTGACGAGTACGAGCTCGTGGGGGCGTTGTTGCGCCAGGAAAAACCATCCCGTCCCGTGTCCTTCTTCTACCTCGGTCTTCTTCTTCTTCGGTTCATTGTAGACAGAGAGAGGGAGAGGTAGAGCCGAGCTAGGGCTACAGAGAGAGCGACAAGGCCACGGCAACAACAATTGGTATCGGAGCATCGGGTTCGGAGGAGCTTGCCGGCGATGGCGCTCGTCCCGTGCGGCGGCGGAGCACGATGATGCCGGGCATGCAGAGAGCGCGGCGGCCGCGGCGGACCTGCGCGGTGGCGCAGAGGCTGCGGTGGCGCGGCGCGGCTCGGAGGAGGGAAGGCCAAGCTCCGGGACACGCCGGATCGACCGTGTTGGTCGCGTCGGAGCGCGATCATGGCACGGGCTGGTGGCGTGCGGAGCGTGGCAGAACAAGCCGCGGCGACGGGCTCACCGCGTCGGGCGGCGCGTGTATGGGCATGCGTCAGACGTAGCGGGCACGTCAGGACCGCGGGTGCGGACCACGTCGGGGCGCTGGACCTGGTGCGCAGATCGCGTACGTGCGCGGCGGGAGCGCGGGCCGGGAGCGCGGGGACGTGGGGAAGGCACTCGAATGGCATGGCGGCACGGCGGCAGGCGTGGCAGCGACGTCAGGGCGGTGGCGGCTACAACGACGACGACGTTGACGGCACGGCGGAGCGCGCGTCGCTGGCGTGGCGAAGGCAGCGGAGGACTGACCGCGTCGGGGTGCTGGACTCGGGCCGTGGCGACTGCGTGCGTGCGCGTCGTGTACACGAGCTTGGGAGCGCGGGACGTGCGGTGCTGTGCGGTGGTGGCTGTAGCGGCGGCCATGGCGCGACGTCGACGACGAGCGTGACATGTGCAAGGTCATGGCTTGGGGCGTGAATGTTAGGAGCAAGCCATGCCCATGTGTGTGTGCGTGAGCAAGGTGTGTGCATGCTAGTTAGTTGGCTTAGTGGCCGGCGGGTCTGTGCGTGCTGCATGTGCGGTGGCGCATGAGTGCAGGTTGGGTTGTTGGCGAGAATAGCGGTGGTGTGACGAGTACGAGCTCGTGGGGGCGTTGTTGCGCAAGGAAAACCCATCCCGTCCCGTGTCCTTCTTCTACCTCGGTCTTCTTCTTCTTCGGTTCATTGTAGACAGAGAGAGGGAGAGGTAGAGCCGAGCTAGGGCTACAGAGAGAGCGACAAGGCCACGGCAACGACACCTCGTGCACAGCAACGGCAGCTGCTACCTGACGAACCCTTGTTCCGGGGAGACCACCCCTCTACACATCCAGAGCAGCACGCTCCCCATCGACATCGATTGCCGCAGCTACAATTGGATCCGTAAGGTGGTGGTGTCCGATCGCATTGTCGCTGTTCCCCACAGTGGCATGATCACAATCTTTCGAGGACGTGGGCATAGCCCAGTGGTTGGGGGCGCATAATTGTAAACCTAACGACCAGAGTTCGATCCACGTCGGGGACGAATTTCTGGAATTCTCATGAGGGATGCTTCTTCTATATCAATAAATCCGTGGGTGCTAGTGCCCATGGAGTTTCATTTTTTTTATGATCACAATCTTTCGTCGCGGGGCCAGGGCGTGCCACTCTGCGGATCAGCAAGGGCTAATTTTACTCAACCAAGAATCACAATGGAAAAGCTTTTGTTGCGGGGCCACATTGTGCTTGTGCCCCCTGCAAGAAACGGAGTGCCCGACCCTGGCCTGCCTGCCAGCCAAACATGGCGCTTCTCCTTCTACCTCGTCGGGTGCGGCAATCGGCTGCTAATGGTGGAAAGTCAGACCGTTGAGCAGGTACCCTTACCTGTGAGCCGCCGTTCGAGGCCGACACGAACCCAGTTTGAGGTCTGGGAGGCGGTGAACCTGATCGGTGGCAGCCATGGGCGTTGGAGCAAGGTGGATACGCTGATGGGGCATGCGCTCTTTATCAGCTGAGGCTGCTCTCAGTCGCTCCCTGCAGCCCAATGTGGAGCTCGAGAGGATTGCATCTACTCTGTGACTGAGTATGACGGGTTTGTTCCTAGACAGCCAAGGGATCCTGAGGGTGATGTTCTCGACTGTGTGGTGTACAACCTGAGGGACAGGACAATGGAGCCATTGACATTGGAGAGGAGGGCACCGACGGGCGGTCCATGAGATCCCACTTGGCTTTTCCCTGCCGATGCTTGAGTGACTAATAACTTGCTTGGAAGGTACTATAATGGTGCTCTAGTGAACTAGTGAGAATCCATAAGACAAGCTTGTATGAATCGACCAAGAGGAAGCACGATGGCTCTCCTCTCCCCCCTCGCTCCTCCCTCCCCCCTCCCCCACCCCTCCGCCGTCGTCCCTTGCTCCTCTGATGCCGTCCTGGGCTCCGGTCCACCCCTCTTCCCTGAGTCTGGTTCCTCTCCCTCTGTTTGCTCGCCGGTGCCTCGGGTTTCGGCTCCTCCCCCAGCGTCGTTTGGCTCTCGCTTTTGGGCCCTCGAGTCCCATGAGGATTGCTCGTCGGATGAGGTGGCCTCTTGCTCGCCCTCACCGGTCATTCCTGTGCGGGCCTCCTCTCCTTCCGCTGCACCTCGCTCCCGCAAGTTTGCGCCTGGGGGTCGGGGCCGGCCGGTGCCATCGCCGTCGTCTGATGCTGGTGTTGGGGAACGTAGCAGAAATTCAGAATTTTATACGCAACACCAAGATCAACCTATGGAGATTCTAGCAACAAGAGAGAGGGGAGTGTATCTTCATACCCTTGAAGATCGTGATGCGGAAGCGTTGCAAGAACGCGGTCGGTGGAGTCGTACACGAAGCGATTCAGATCGCGGCCGAATCCGATCTAAGCGCCGAACGGACGGCGCCTCCGCGTTCAGCACACGTACAGCCCGGAGACGTCTCCTCCTTCTTGATCCAGTAAGGGGAGAGGAGAAGTTGAGGGAGAACTCTGACAGCACGACGGCGTGGTGGTGGTGGAGCTTGTGGTTCTCCAGCAGGGCTTTGCCAAGCACTACGGAGGAGGAGGAGGTGTTGGAGGAGGGAGAGGGCTGCGCCAGGGGAAGGGTGTGGCTGCCCTCCCACCCCTCCACTATATATAAGGAAAAGGGGAGAGGGGAAGGCGCCCTAGGGTTTCCCCTAGGGGGCAGCGGCCAAGCAGATTGGATCTCCCTAGGGAAAATCCTAGGGAGACTTGCCCCCCATGAAGAAAATATGCCCTAGAGGCAATATAAAGTTATTATTTATTTCCTTATTTCATGATAAATGTTTATTCATGCTAGAATTGTATCAACCGGAAACATGATACATGTGTGAATACATAGACAAACTGAGTGTCACTAGTATGCCTCTACTTGACTAGCTCATTAATCAAAGATGGTTATGTTTCCTAGCCATGGACAAAAGATTTGTCATTTGATTAACGAGATCACATCATTAGGAGAATGATGCGATTGACATGACCCATTCCGTTAGCTTAGCACTTGATCGTTTAGTATGTTGCTATTGCTTTCTTCACGACTTATACATGTTCCTATGACTATGAGATTATACAACTCCCGTTTACCGGAGGAACACTTTGTGTGCTACCAAATGTCACAACGTAACTGGGTGATTATAAAGGAGCTCTACAGGTGTCTCCGAAGGTACATGTTGGGTTGGCGTATTTCGAGATTAGGATTTGTCACTCCGATTGTCGGAGAGGTATCTCTGGGCCCACTCGATAATGCACATCACTATAAGTCTTGCAAGCATTGCAACTAATTAGTTAGTTGCTGGATAATGTATTACGGAACGAGTAAAGAGACTTGCCGGTAACGAGATTGAACTAGGTATTGAGATACCGACGATCGAATCTCGGGCAAGTAACATACCGATGACAAAGGGAACAACGTATGTTGTTATGCGGTCTGACCGATAAAGATCTTCGTATAATATGTGAGAGACAATATGAGCATCCAGGTTCCGCTATTGGTTATTGATCGAAGACGTGTCTCGGTCATGTCTACATTATTTTCGAACCCGTAGGGTCCGCACGCTTAAGGTTTCGATGACAGTTATATTATGAGTTTATGAGTTTTGATGAACCGAAGGAGTTCGGAGTCCCGGATGAGATCGGGGATATGACGAGGAGTCTCGAAATGGTCGAGACGTAAAGATCGATATATTGGACGACTATATTCAGACTTCGAAAAGGTTCCAAGTGATCGGGTATTTATCGGAGTACCAGAGAGTTAGGGGAATTCGCCGGGGAGTATATGGGCCTTATTGGGCCATACGGGAATAGAGGAGAGAGGCCAAAAGGAAGGAGGCCTGTGCCCCCCCTCTGGTCCGAATTGGACAAGGGGCGCAGCCCCCTTTTCCTTCTTCCTCTCCCCCTCTTTCCCCTTCTCCTACTCCAACAAGGAAGGAGGGAGTCCTACTCCCGGTGGGAGTAGGACTCCCCTTGGCGCGCCCCTCCTAGGCCGGCCGCCCCCTCCCCCCTTGCTCCTTTATATACGGGGGCAGGGGGGCACCTCTAGGCACAACAACAACAATTGATCCTTGAGATCTCTTAGCCGTGTGCGGCGCCCCCCTCCATTGTAGTCCACCTCGATAATATTGTAGCGGTGCTTAGGCGAAGCCCT
Organism: Triticum dicoccoides; assembly: GCF_002162155.2. NCBI lineage: Eukaryota > Viridiplantae > Streptophyta > Magnoliopsida > Poales > Poaceae > Triticum > Triticum dicoccoides. The sequence continues at coordinate 85,121,431 of NC_041385.1, forward strand.
GCGACGGTAGAACATCAAGATCGTCACCACGCCGTCCTGCTGATGGAACTCTTCCCCGACACTTTGCTGGATCGGAGTCCGGGGATCGTCATCGAGCTGGACGTGTGCTAGAACTCGGAGGTGTCGTAGTTTCGGTGCTTGATCGGTCGGGCCGTGAAGACGTACGACTACATCAACCGCGTTGTTATAACGCTTCCGCTTTCGGTCTACGAGGGTACATGGACACTCTCTCCCCTCTCGTTGCTATGCATCACCATGATCTTGCGTGTGCGTAGGATTTTTTTTGAAATTACTACGTTCCCCAACACCCCAAGCCAAGCAGGTGGAGGATTGCCTCCCAAGCCAGGTGGAGGCGCCCCACCTCCCCAAATAACGTGGGAAAGGGTGTGGGGGCGCACCAACCCTTAGTGGGCTGGTTTGCCCCTTCCCCTTTGGCCCATGAGGCCCTCCAACACTTGTCGGGGCTCCCGAAACACCTTTCGGTCATGCTGGCCATAGCCTGGTATCCCCGGTACACTTCCGGACTCCAATACCCTTCGTCCAATATATCGATCTTCACTGCCGGACCATCCCGGAACTCCTCATGACATCCGGGACTTCGAACTACCTTCGGTAACCACATACTATTTCCCATAACAACTCTAGTGTCACCGAACCTTAAGTGTGTAGACCCTACGGGTTCGGGAACCATGCAGACATGACCGAGACACCTCTCCGGCCAATAACCAATAGTGGGATCTGGATACCCATATTGGCTCCCACATGTTCCATGATGATCTCATCGGATGAACCACGATGTCGAGGATTTAGTCAATCCCGTATACAATTCCCTTTGTCCATCGGTATGTTACTTGCCCGAGATTCGATTGTCGGTATCCCAATACCTCATTCAATCTCGTTACCGGCAAGTCACTTTACTCGTTCCGTAATGCATGATCCCGTGACTAACTACTTAGTCACATTGAGCTCATTATGATGATGCATTACTGAGTGGGCCCAGAGATACCTCTCCGTCATACGGAGTGACAAATCCGAGTCTCGATTCGTACCAACCCAATAGACACTTTCAGAGATACCTGTAGTGCACCTTTATAGCCACCCAATTACGTTGTGACGTTTGGTACACCCAAAGCATTCCTACGGTATCCGGGAGTTGCAGAATCTCATGGTCTAAGGAAATGATACTTGACATTAGAAAAGCTTTAGCAAACGAACTACACCATCTTGTGCTATGATTAGGATTGGGTCTTGTACATCACATCATTCTCCTAATGATGTGATCCCGTTATCAATGACATCCAATGTCCATGGTCAGGAAACCATAACCATCTATTGATCAACGAGCTAGTCAACTAGAGGCTCACCAGGGACATGTTGTGGTCTATGTATTCACACATGTATTACGGTTTCTAGTTAATACAATTATAGCATGAACAATAGACAATTATCGTGAACAAGGAAATATAATAATAACCATTTTATTATTGCCTCTAGGGCATATTTCCAACAGTCTCCCACTTGCACTAGAGTCAATAATCTAGTTCACATCACTATGTGATTGTAATGAATTCAACACCCATGGGGTTTGATCATATCTCGCTTGTGAGAGAGGTTATTAGTCAACGGGTCTGAACCTTTCAGATCCGTGTGTGCTTTACAAATCTCTATGTCATCTTGTAGATCTAGCTACCACGCTCTATTTGGAGCTATTCCAAATAACTGTTCTACTATACGAATCCGGTTTACTACTCAGAATAATCTGGATTAGTGTCAAAGTTTGCATCGGCGTAACCCTTTACGACGAACTCTTTTACCACCTCCATAATAGAGAAAATTCCTTAGTCCACTAGTTACTAAGGATAACTTTGACCGCTGTCCTGTGATCCATTCCTGGATCACTCTTGTACCCCTTGACTGACTCATGGCAAGGCACACCTCAGGTGCGGTACACAACATAGCATACTGTAGAGCCTACGTCTAAAGCATAGGGGACGACCTTCGTCCTTTCTCTCTCTTCTGCCGTGGTCAGGTCTTGAGTCTTACCCAATACTCACACCTTATAACACAGCCAAAAACCCCTTCTTTGCCGATCTATTTCGAACTCCTTCAAAATCTTGTCATGGTATGTGTTCATTTGAAAGTACTATTAAGCGTCTTTGATCTATCCTTATAGATCTTGATGCTCAATGTTCAAGTAGCTTAATCCAGGGTTTCCATTGAAAAACACTTTTCAAATAACCCTTTATGCTTTCCAGAAATTCTACATCATTTCCGGTCAACAATATGTCAACAACATATACTCATCAGAAATGCTATAGTGCTCCCACTCACTTCTTTGGAAATACAAGTTTATCATAAACTTTGTATAAACCTAAAATCTTTGATCATCTCATCAAAGCGTATATTCCAACTCCGAGATGCTTACTCCAGTCCTTAGAAGGATTGCTGGAGATTTGCATACTTGTTAGCATCTTTCAGGATTGTCAAAACCTTCTGGTTGTATCAGATACAACCTTTCCTCAAGAAAATCGTCGAGGAAACTATATTTTGACATCCTATCTGCAAGATTTCATAAATAATGCAGTAGCTGCTAATATAATTTTAATAGACTCTTAGCATCACTACGAGTGAGAAAGCCTCATCGTAGTCAACTCCTTGAACTTGTCAGGAAACATCTTAACGACAAGTCGAGCTTTCTTAATGGTGATACTTACCATCGTTGTCTGTCTTCCTTTTAAAATCCATCTGTACCCAACAGCCTTACGACCGTCAAGTAGTTCTTCCAAAGTCTATACTTTGTTTTCATACATGGATCCTCTCTCGGATTTTATGGCCTCGAGCCATTCGTCGGAATCCGGGCCCACCATCGCTTCTCCATAGCTCGTAGGTTCATTGTTGTCTAGCAACATGACCTCCAAGATAGGATTACGTACCACTCTGAAGTAGTACGTATCCTTGTCAACCTACGAGTTTTGGTAGTGACTTGATCCGAAGTTTCATGATCAATATCATCAGCTCCACTTCAATTGGTGTAGGCGCCACAGGAACAACTTCCTGTGTCCTGCTACACACTAGTTGAAGTGACGGTTCAATAACCTCATCAAGTCTCCACCGTTCTCCCAGTCAATTCTTTCGAGAGAAACTTTTCCTCGAGAAAGGACCCGATTCTAGAAACAATCCCTTTTGCTTCCGGATCTGAGATACGAGGTATACCCAACTGTTTTTGGGTGTACTATAAAGATGCATTTATCCGCTTTGGGTTTGAGCTTATCAGCCTGAAACTTTTTCATATAAGCGTCGTAGCCCCAAACTTTCAAGAAACGGCAGCTTAGGTTTCTCTAAACCATAGTTCATACGGTGTCATCTCAACGGAATTACGTGGTGCCCTATTTAAAGTGAATGCAGTTGTCTCTAATGCCTAATCCATGAACGATAGTGGTAATTCGATAAGAGACATCATGGTATGCACCATATCCAATAGGGTGCAGTTATGATGTTCGGACACACCATCACACTATGGTGTTCCAGGCGGTATTAGTTGTGAAACAATTTCCACAATGTCTTAATTGTGTGCCAAAATCGTAACTCAGATATTCATCTCTATGATCATATCATAGACATTTTATCCTCTTGTCACGACGATCTTCAACTTCACCCTGAAATTACTTGAACCTTTCAATAATTCAGACTTGTGATTCATCAAGTAAATATACTTAGCATCTACTCAAATCATCTGTGAAGTAAGAACATAACGATATCCACTACGTGTCTCAGCACTCATTGGACTGCACACATCAAAATGTATTACTTCCAACAAGTCACTTTCTTGTTCCATCTTACTGAAAACGAGGCCTTTCAGTCATTTTTCCCATGTGGTATGACTTGCATGTCTCAAGTGATTCAAAATCAAATGAGTCCAAACAATCCAGCTGTATGGAGTTTCTTCATGCATATGTACCAATAGACATGGTTCGCATGTCTCAATCTTTTCAAAAACGAGTGAGTCCAAAGATCCATCAACATGGAGCTTCTTCATGCGTTTTATACCAATATGACTCAAATAGCAGTGCCACAAGTATGTGGTACTACATTACTATCTTATATCTTTTGGCATGAACATGTGTATCACTATGATCGAGATTCAATAAACCATTCATTTTAGGTGCAAGACCATTGAAGGTATTACTCAAATAAACAGAGTAACCATTATTCTCCTTAAATGAATAACCGTATTGTGATAAACATAATCCAATCATGTCTATGCTCAACACAAACACCAAATAATAGTTACTTAGGTTTAACACCAATCTCGATGGTAGAGGGAGCATGCGATGCTTGATCACATCAACCTTGGAAACACTTCCAACACACATCGTCATCTCACCTTTAGTTAGTCTCCGTTTATTCTGTAGCTCTTTGATTTCGAGTTACTAACAGTTAGAAACCGAACCGGTATCTTAATACCCTGGTGCTACTAGGAGTACTAGTAAAGTACACATTTAATATAATGTATGTCCAATACATACTTCTGTAAACCTTGCCAGCCTTCTCATCTACCAAGTATCTAGGGTAGTTCTGCTTCAGTGACCGTTCCCCTCATTACAGAAGCACTTAGTCTCGGGTTTGGGTTCAACCTTGGGTTTCTTCACTAGAGCAGCAATTGATTTGCCGTTTCACGAAGTATCCCTTCTTGCCCTTGCCCTCTTTGAAACTAGTGGTTTTACTAACCATCAACAATTGATGCTCCTTCTTGATTTCTACTTTCGCGGTGTCAAACATTGCGAATAGCTCAAGGATCATCATATCTATCCCTGATATGTTATAGTTCATCACGAAGCTCTAGTAGCTTGGTGGCAATGACTTTGGAGAAACATCACTATCTCATCTAGAAGATTAACTCCCACTCGATTCAAGTGATTGTAGTACCCAGACAATCTGAGCACATGCTCAACGATTGAGATTTTCTCCCTTAGTTTGTAGGCTAAGAAACTCGTCGGAGGTCTTATACCTCTTGACGTGGGCACGAGCCTGAAATACCAATTTCAGCTCTTGGAACATCTCATATGTTCTGCGACGTTTCAAAAATGTCTTCGGTGCCTCAATTCTAAACCGTTTACAATTACGCACTAAACTATCACGTAGTCATCAAAAACGTGTATGTCAGATGTTCGCAACATCCACAAACGACGCTCGAGGTTCAGCACATCGAGCGGTGCATTAAGGACATAAGCCTTCTGTGCAGCAATGAGGACAATACTCAGAATACGGACCCAGTCCGCATAATTGCTACTGTCAACTTTCAACTAAATTTTCTCTAGGAACATATCTTAAACAATAGAACTAAAGCATAAGCTACGACATAATTTGCAAAGTCCTTTTGACTATGTTCATGATAATTAAGTTCATCTAATGAACTCCCACTTAGATAAACATCCCTCTAGTCATCTAAGTGATACATGATCCGAGTCAACTAGGTCGTGTCTGATCATCACGTGAGACGGACTAGTCATCATCGGTGAACATCTTCATGTTGATCGTATCTGCTATACGACTCATGTTCCACCTTTCAGTCAGTTGTGTTCCGAGGCCATGTCTGTACATGCTAGGCTCGTCAAGTCAACCTAAGTGTTTTGCTTGTGTAAATCTGGCTTACACCCGTTGTATTCGAACGTTAGAATCTATCACACCTGATCATCATGTGGTGCTTCGAAACAACGAACCTTCACAATGGTGCACAGTTAGGGGGAACACTTTCTTGAAATTTTAGCGAGGGATCATCTTATTTATGCTACCGTTGTTCTAAGCAAATAAGATGTAAAAACATGATAAACATCACATGCAATCAAATAGCGATATGATATGGCCAATATCATTTTTCTCTTTTTGACCTCCATCTTTGGGGCGCCATGATCATCATTGTCACTGGCATGACACCATGATCTCCATCATCGTGTCTTCATGAAGTTGTCACGCCAACTATTACTTCTACTACTATGGCTAACAGTTTAGCAATAAAGTAAAGTAATTACATGGAATTATTCAATGACACGCAGGTCATACAATAAATTACGACAACTCCTATGGCTCCTGCCGGTTGTCATACTCATCGACATGCAAGTCGTGATTCCTATTACAAGAACATGATCAATCTCATACATCACATATATATCATTCATCACACCCTTTTGGCCATATCACATCACACGGCATATGCTGCAAGAACAAGTTAGACGTCCTCTAATTGTTGTTGCAAGTTTTTACGTGGCTGCTATAGGTTTCTAGCAAGAACATTTCTTACCTACGCCAAAACCACAACGTGATATGCCAATTGTTATTTACCCTTCATAAGGACCCTTTTCATCGAGTCCGATCTGACTAAAGTGGGAGAGACAGACACCCGCTAGCCACCTTATGCAACTAGTGCATGTCAGTCGGTGGAACCTGTCTCACGTAAGCGTACGTGTAAGGTCGGTCTGGGCCGCTTCATCCCACATTGCCGCCAAATCAAGATAAGACTAGTGTAAGGGCATATTTATCCCCAAGATGTTTTGGTGATTGATGACAATGCTTTTGCGGACTAATCGTGTGTGTTAAGTTCTTTCAGAGATTCATCCATTGGCACGAGACGATTTCCACTCCTCGATGTGTCTTTCAAGATGGTGTAGCTCCTTCGTCTCTTTGTTGGTGGACTAGTTTCGTAGGAGTCACCGTACTATCAAGAGCGGATCCGCTTTGGTAAGGCTAGGGTGGAATCAACACGTACACATCCGTTTCACACCCAATGTCTTCCTTCCCGCTTTGATGGAGCAGTTCTTCCTTCCGTGTTCCTGCCCTGTCCCACCCCAGCAGTAGTACCGCGGTCTTCAGCGGTAGTACCGCCGAAGCACTCTGGCGGTAGTACCGCTCCCCCGAGCAGTAGTACCGCTTGAGGACTTCGGCCGTAGTACCGCAGCAGTTTCGCGCTAGTACCGCTTCAATTCTCGATCGATGTTTTTTGTGTCGGGTTTTGCGGTACTAGGAGCGGTAGTAGTGGCGGTAGTACTGCTCCAAGCGGTAGTACCGCTCTTACTCCCGCGGTAGTACCGCTCTGGGGCTAGGGCCCTGTCTTCCTCGTCAGCGCGGTAGTACCGCTGGGTAGGAGCGGTAGTACCGCCCTCAGCGGTAGTACCGCCCTGCCCAAGCGGTAGTACCGCTCTGTGCGGGGCTGCTCAGTAGGGTAACGGTTGGAATAGTTCCCCCACTATATAAACGTGTCTTCTTCCTCCAAGTTGACTTACCTCTTTCCCCCAAAGCTCCATTGTTTCTCCAAGCTCCATTTTCGCCCGATCTCTCTCCCTAGCCAATCAAACTTGTTGATTTGCTCGGGATTGGTGGAGAAGGCCCAGATCTACACTTCCAACGAGAGAAATTTGATTCCCCCCACTTATCCCTAGCGGATCTTGTTACTCTTGGGTGTTGAGAACCCTAGACTGTTGAGGTCACCTCGAAGCCATACTCCATTGTGGTGAAGCTTCATGGTGTTGTTGGGAGCCTCCAAGTGTTGTGGAGATAGCCCCAATCTTGTTTGTAAAGGTTCGGTCGCCACCTTCAAGGGCACCAATAGTGGAATCACGGCGTCTCGCATTGTGTGAGGGCGTGAGGAGATTACGGTGGCCCTAGTGGCTTCTTGGGGAGCATTGTGCCTCCACACCGCTCTAACGGAGACGTACTTCCCTTTAAAAGGAAGGAACTCCGGTAACACATCCTCGTCTCCACCGGCTCCACTCTTGGTTATTTCGTGCCTTTACTTTTGCAAGCTTACTTGTGTTGCATCTATTGCTTGCTTGCGTGCTAGGTGTCTTTGCATCATATAGGTTGTTCACGTAGTTGCACATCTAGACAACCTATTTTGTTGCAAGATTTAAATTGTTAAAGAAAAGCTTAAAAATTGTTAGTTGCCTATTCACCCCCCTCTAGTCAACCATATCGATCCTTTCAATTGGTATCAGAGCCTCGTCTCTTTATTATGGACTTTGCTGTCCGAAGAGTATGGTTGACACCAACGACGGTGCGGAGGAACACTCCGGGGTGAATCCCATCTCGTCTTCGGCCGAAGGGGGAACCTCGGTCTCACGTGAGGAATTCAATGTGGCTTTAGACACATTGAAAACCTCCATGACGGTCGAGGTTAAAAGCATGTTTACTAAATTTCTAGAAGGACTCAAACTATCTACCTTGCCGATGAAAGTGGGTGATCCCGCTAACAAGGTGACGGATGCTACCTCCGATAAGGGGGAAGCTAACAATGAAAAGAGTCCTTCTACTAGTGGTAGAAATGGCACCGGCATCTTTGCCCATGTGGAACCTCCAACTTATGGAGGACCGATCCCCTCCACTCATTTGAATCATGCCGGTCCTCCTCCTAAATATGTGAAAAATGAAGATTTTGATTCTTGGGTTTATCGCTTCAAGCGTCATTTAAAACATGTGAATACTAACCTTTGGAGAATCATTGAAGAAGGTTTCTATCCTCATGACCCAAGCAACTTCACCCCTCGAGAAGAAGTGGACAATCAATTCAATGAGAGTGCTCTCTTCATCATACAAGATGCAATCCTTCCCGAAGATCTCCCTCATCTTTGACCCCATGTCATGGCTAAAGAAGCATGGAAATGTGTCGAGGGTCTCTATCGAGGAAGTGCTAGCATTCAACGCTCCAACTATGAAGTGGTGCAAGATGAAGCCGATGAGTTTGCAATGAAAGAAGATGAAGAGCCCCGTGAGCTCTTTCGAAGGGTGACCAAACTCGCGGTCGCACTCCGAGATCATGGAAGCAAGGACACGGATGACAATTGGATCAAACGCAAGTTCCTTAAGGCCATGATGCCCTACAACAAGGCCATGTCCTCAGTCATTCGTCAAAGACCAGACTTCCACTCCATGACCTCAAGTGAAGTGTTGGATGAGTTCGATGCAATGAGCATCTTGGACAAGACCGCCGACAATGCGGTGCTCCGTTCTCAAAGGGCAAAGAAGCCCAACCTTGCTTTGAAGGCCAAGGTTATTATGGAAGAAGAGGAAGAAGTGGAAGATGAGGAGAGAAACCCCGAAGACACCAAATTTGATTACCATGAGCACATGGCCCTTGCTTCAAGACAATTTTGGAGCAAGAAGAATTCAAGGCCCAACTTCAACAAGAACAACTCAAGTGGCGTCAAGGGTAAGCAACGAATTAGAACTTGCTTCAACTATGGCAATGTGAGCCATTTCGTTGCGGATTGTCCTTACGAGAAGCGGGAAGACAATGGTGGCAAGTTCATCTGAAAAGACAAAGCCAAGTCCTTCCCCAACAAGAACAACTTTTCCAAGAAGACTCCCACTCGTGGCTTGGTGGTTCAAGAAGAATACCAAGAGGATGACGATCATGATGAAAATGAAGAAGCAATGGCAATGGCATCCGTTGCCATTGCTACTACTCCCCGGGTGTCTCTCTTTGATTCACCCAACGAGAACATCACCGCCAAATGCCTCATGGCTAAAGCTTCAAACAAGGTAACCCCCAACATTAAAACCACCATCATTACTAATTCCTCCGTGGAGGATTGCATTGATGAACATAAGGGGTCTAATGAAGAAGTGAATGAGTTTGAGTCTTTTATGAGTAAGCTCAAGGGCAAGTCCAAGAAGCATTTTGTTGCTCTCTTGGAACAACTTGGTGAGGCCAATGACATGATCGAGGCTCACGAAGAAACCATCTCTAAGATGGAAGGTCCTAGTCGTGACTATGCCGATGAGATATCGGATCTCTCTAATGCTCTTGAGGAAGAGCGTGTGCATCGTTTGACTTTTGAGGAGTCACACAATGATGACCATGCTAAATTAAAGAAAGATCTTGATCATGCTCTTGTCGTGTCTCGTGTGCTAACTTCCGAGAAGGCTAAACTTGGGGTTGATCATGCTAGACTCAAAGAGGAGTTTGAGATACTTGACAAGGCCCACAAGGTCTTGAAGGGTGCTCACGCTACCCTCAAGGAGTCTCATGCTCAACTCCAAGTTAAGCTAACCAAGGAAAAGGCCACCTTTCCTCATATGGTATTAATTGATAATGCATGTGCTACTAACCCGTGTTGTGAGCATGTGCATCTTGTGGAGGAGAATGCCAAGTTGAAGGATCAACTTGAGAAAGGCCTTGTTTCATGTATTCAAGGTGCGAAGAACCTCAATGACCTCTTGAGCAATCAAAAGGAAGTTGTGGCCAAGGAAGGAATTGGATTTGCTCCCAGTCCAAGAGCAAGAAGAAGAAGAATGACAAGACCAAACGTCCTCCACCTCTCAAGCAAACTTTTGTAAAAGAGGTAGAGGGTGCTCCTAAGGAGAAGAAGGAAAAAGTGAAGGGAGTTGACGCTCAAAAGGGAAAAAGCATTTCCTCCAACAAAGCCGGCGACTTTAACCCGTCATATGTGTTGTGCCGTGCTAGTGATGGACATGTTTATGCTAAATTTGTTGGTTCTCCTTATGAGTACATTGAATGGTCTATTTGGGTTCCCAAGACCCTTGTTACTAACATCAAAGGACCCATTACTAAATGGGTACCTAAAACCAAACATTGATCTCTTCTAGGTGTTTGCTTCTGGTGGGGGATCATGGTTGCTCGATAGTGGAGCAACAAATCATATGACCGGGAGCAAGGACATGGTGGTGGACATGCAAAAGATTCCATCTATGCCCACCAATGTCGAGTGGGGTGATGCATCACATTCTAATGTATTGGGTCTCGGCAAGGTTGTCATTTCTCATGATCTAACGATCGTGAAAGTCGTGCTTGTTGAGTCCCTTGCATACAATTTTCTTTCCGTTCGTCAACTTGCACTCATGGGTTTTGCTACTTTCTTTGACATTGATACCGTGGCCCTCTTGTGGAGCAAGACTCTTAAAGTAGCCTTTGTTGGGCATGTCGAGAACGGTCTCTATGTGATTAACTTTTCGGAGCAACCCACTAAGACCGCGACATGCCTAATGGCTAAAGTTGATGTGGGATGGCTTTGGCATCACCGTTTAGCCCACGTCAATATGAGATCTTTGCAAAATCTTCTAAATGGGGACCATGTTCGTGGACTAACAAATGTTAGTTTTGCCAAAGATCGTGCTTGTAGTGCTTGTATTGAAGGAAAGCTTCATGAGACGGCTCACCCTCCCACGACTATCATCTACTCGAAAATACCCTTGGAGCTCCTGCACATGGACCTCTTCGGGCCTCCGTCCTTTGATAGTCTTGGGGGTAGAAAGTTTTGCTTGGTGATTGTGGATGATTATTCAAGATACACTTGGGTATACTTCTTCAAGAGGAAGAGTGAGACTCAACAAACCGTCATCAACTTTGCAAATGAAGCTCAACGTCAACATAATGCAAAGATCTTGACAATCAGAAGTGACAACGGCACCGAGTTCAAGAACTACACCTTGGATGCGTTTCTTAGTGATGAGGGGATCAAGCACCAATATGCTGCTCCATATACCCCTCAACAAAATGGTGTGGCGGAGAGGAAGAACCGGATGTTGATGGATGCGGCTAGGACCATGATGGCAGAGTTCAAGTCTCCATACAACTTTTGGGCCGAAGCCATCAACACCGCATGTCATGCATCCAATCGTCTCTATCTCCGCAAAGGCTTGAACAAGACTCCTTCTGAGATACTCACCGGCAACAAGCCCAACCTCAAGTACTTCCGGGTGTTTGGTTGTAAGTGTTTCATTCTCAAGAAAGGTGTTTGTTTGTCTAAATTTGAAGCTAGAGCTCATGAGGGCATATTTGTTGGTTATGCTACAAACTCTCATGCTTACCGTGTTCTCAACAAGTCCACTGGACTCATTGAGGAGACGTGTAACGTGGAGTTTGACAAAAATAACGGCTCCCAAGTGGAGCAAAGTGGTACTTGTGATGTAGGTGATGAAATTCCTCCCCAAGCCATAAGAAGAATGGGTATTGGTCATATTCTACACATTGAGGAACCCCTTGTGGCCGAAGGAGAAGGACAATGCTCCACTCAAGTGGAGCCATCACCTCCCCAAGACCTACACGCTTCCGAAGAACAAAGTGAAGGCCCTCAACCTCGTGAACAAGACCAAGGGCAAGATCAACCACAAGATGGTGGTGAACCTCCAAATGATGCCCAAGGTCAAGTTCTCCCCCTCGAGCAAGTTCAAGATCATGAGCAAGCTCAAGATCAAGAACAAGCTCAAGACGGCGCTCAAGAGAATCAAGTTAACCCTCCTCCTTCCACTTCCGAGGAGGAATTAGAGCGTCGTGCCGCGAAGATTGCTTCCAAGCTCACCACCCAAGGCCATGTCATGGAAAATGTGGTCGGAAGCCTAAGAAAGGGGGTAAGCACTCGTAGACAATTAGCAAACTATTGTGAACATCACGCGTTTGTCTCTTGTGTTGAACCCCAGAAGGTCTATGAGGCGCTCGAAGACTCGGATTGGCTCAATGCCATGCATGAAGAACTCAACAACTTCGAGCACAACAAGGTGTGGAGATTGGTGCCAAGGCCATCGGGGAGCCACAACGTCATCGGAACCAAGTGGATCTTCAAGAACAAGCAAGATGCTCATGGGAACATCGTTCGCAACAAGGCAAGATTGGTAGCACAAGGCTACTCCCAAGTCGAGGGTATCGACTATGGTGAAACCTTTGCTCCTGTTGCTCGTCTTGAATCCATACGTTTGTTGATTGCTTATGCTTCCCATCACAACTTTAAGTTGCAACAAATGGATGTAAAAAGTGCTTTCCTTAATGGTCCTATTAATGAGTTGGTCTATGTCAAGCAACCCCCCGGGTTTGAGGATCCCTACTTCCCAGATCATGTGTATCAACTCGATAAGGCACTCTATGGCTTTAAACAAGCCCCACGTGCGTGGTATGACCACCTTACCGAGTTGTTACAAGATCGTGGATTTGAAGTGGGGCTAATCGATCCCACTATTTTTACTAATAAGGTCAAAGGGGAGTTGTTTGTTTGCCAACTATATGTTGATGACATTATCTTTGGTTCCCCTAACAAAGCTTTCAATGAGGAATTTGCCGCTCTCATGACCTCCAAGTTCCAGATGTCTTCAATGGGATAGTTGAAGTTCTTCCTTGGTTTTGACATTAAACAAAGAAGAGAAGGAACCTTCATCAACCAAGCCAAATACACTCAAGACATGCTAAAAAGATTCAAGCTAAGTGATGTCAAGCCGGCTACTACTCCAATGCCCACCAAGTGCCAACTTGACATCGATCCCAATGGTAAAGCGGTGGATCAAATGGTATATCGCTCCATGATTGGCTCCTTGCTTTACCTTTGTGCATCTAGACCGGATATCATGTTGAGTGTGGGGATGTGTGCATGGTTTCAAGCCGCACCAAAGGAAAGTCACTATGTGGCGGTCAAGCGAATCTTTCCATATTTGGCTCATACCCCAAACTTTGGCTTATGGTACCCAAGAGGGGCGGACTTCAAGCTTGAAGGATTTACGGATTCCGATTGGGCGGGAGATAAAGTGGATAGGAAGTCCACTTCCGAAGGGTGCCAATTTCTTGGGTGCTCGCTGGTGAATTGGTCTTCCAAAAAGCAAAGTTGTGTACCTCTCTCGTCCACAGAAGCGGAATATGTGGCGGTCGGTAGTTGTTGTGCACAACTTCTATGGATGAGGCAAACTTTAAAGGAATACAGTGTCATTTGTGACAAAGTGCCTCTTTGGTGTGACAACAAAAGTGCCATCAAGATTTCTCTCAACCCGGTGCAGCACTTCAAGACGAAGCATATTGAGATTCGGTATCATTTCATACGGGATCACATTAGGCGAGGGGAGATCGAGCTCAAATATGTCAACACTCATGATAACCTTGCAGATATTTTCATGAAGCCCTTGGATGAAGCTAGATTTCGCGAGTTAAGGCATGAGCTAAATATCATTGATTCGAGCAATGTGACTTGAACCCTTGCACACCCCACCTCACCCAACTTGTTGTCTAGCTTAGATGTAGGCATGGACATAGGGGGAGTGTTGTTCTCCCAATGAACTCTCCCTCCCCCCATTATGCATAAATCGATCAACTCTTTCACAATAGCCATTTTTTTATGGTACTTGTGCTTCAAAGACGAGTTTTGGTCATGGGCCCAAGGATAATTCTTCGCGGTGCCATACCAATTGACTCAAACATAGGTGGCTTCGGCCACCGCCCTCTCTTGAGAGAGGACATAGCTTGCTCTGTTTCATGTGGTTGTTTTTGTTTTAGTGGTTTCTGGTCCGTTGTTTGTGTGTGTGCTGCCTTGTTGGTTTTCTCTTTCTCTTGGGTTTCCTTTCCGTTTATTTGGAGTTTTAGCCTTTGGTCTAGAAGCCATGCGGTTGCTAAAGCGGTACTACCGCTGGTGGCGAGCGGTACTACCGCTCCTAGCAGTACTACCGCCCTCCAGCGCGGTACTACCGCTGTGAGGTGCGGGCAGGGGGTTATATCGGGGGCAGGGGGAGTTTCTTCTCCCCCATACCCATCCGCTCGCCCCCCTCGTTCTGTTCCTCTCTCCTTCAGCAACCGGCGCCGCGGGAGGGCTCCAGCGGATCTCCCTCTCCGGGGCGCTCCTCTCCATTTCCTTCGGTGGAGTCGATCCCCACCTTGTCCTCTTGCCATGGATGCCGATATTGCCCCCGTTCCCTGTTTACTTTTGTCTAGATTTCCAATCTAGCGTCTTAGGGGCAAGAGCAGTTGCATCTCTAGATTTTTGGCCAGATTTAGGCTTGAGTAGGATGGAGAATGCTTCTAGACAGTGTGGATTAGTGTTTGGTTGGAGTATTTTTGAATTTGGTAGGACGGTAGTACCGGATCTGACCACGGCAGTTGGAACCGGCTGTTTCCCCGCCTCGAGCGGTACTACCGCTCTCCCCAGAGCGGTACTACAGCTTGGAGCGGTACTACCGCTCGCTCCAGAGCGGTACTACCGCTTGGAGCAGTACTACCGCTCAGGGGTCGCGGTACTACCGCCCTCTACCAGTTTCCACCATATTCCTACCTCTCAATGATCCTTTTTGCTCGTGTTTTGTGGCTTATGCTCGTTCTTTCTGGTTGTTTGTGTGTGGTTCCAGGTGATGAGGTTCCTGAGCATCAGGCTCGTCGTGTCAACCCCGGTCGTGCCACGTCCAAGCGCTACCGCACCACCGAGCCTGCCGGAGGTTCTTCAAGTGCTCCACCTCCACCTCAACTCCAGAAGTAGCCTGGGGTCAAGCCAAAGCCAGGCAAAACCGTGCCAGAAATGTCGCCCAAGGAGTTCTAGGCAAGGCACCGCCACAACCCATATGAGGCAGACCAAGATCCCACTTTGGTCAACCATCCGTTCTGGAATAGGTTCCAGTTTTCCATCTTCTTTGACATTCTCAAAGCCAAGAAGAATCTCTATGTCAACGTACACTCCATCGACACCGACCATATGGAGAAAGATCCTGAATACTTTGGTGAAGCTCTTCAGATGTGCACTCAACTGAACATTCTTGGGATCATGCAATTCAACAAGGACTATGATGCTGATATAGTGGCCCAATTCTATGCCACGGTTCACCTTGGGACTGATGAGGACAGGACACTCACTTGGATGATCAATGGCAAGTTTCTTTCAGTTAAGTGGAAAGCTTTCATGGAGTTGATTGGGGTGCAAGATCTAGGTCTTGAGTCTTATGTAGGCTTTCGCCCCCACAGTCGCCCCAATACCACTCACAAGCAAGCTCTATGGCCCTACTGCACTTTGAGGATCAACCATGAGACGAAGAAGGAAACCTATGAGCTGCCTGCCTATCTGGATATCCTTCACCGTATCTTCAGAGAGACTCTTTTCCCTCGTATCGGGAATCTGGACCAGGTTCACTCCTATCTCGTGGACATGCTTCTCTTCTGCCAGCGTGAGAAGGGACAGAACACCGAAGAGTCCTTGGATATCTCTCATGTTATGTGGTCTGAGTTGCTATCTGCTATCTCCGAGCGCAAGTGCCCGATTTATGGTCCGTTCATCATGCTGCTCATTGAGAAGGCCTGGGATCGTGTCTATCCCCAGGTGTTACTGGAGACTGGAGAGTTGGTTTCTCACGATGTCAAGTGTCTCAGGAAGAAGGATAACTGGGGCACTCAGGCCCCTAGGACTGGAGTTCCTTCGTCTGGTACTGCCATGGAGACTGAGGAGGAGACTGGGGCTGAGGATGATGATGATGACTACGTGCCTTCTGAGGTAGAGCCCTCTTGGGCAAAGAAGCTCAAGATCAAGATGAAGAAGTTGTTTTGTATGGAGTCTCACGGTCAGTACATGACTCATGTGGCTGAGAAGAAGGCCCGAGGTCGCCACAAGGAGCTCATGCGTCAGTTGGGTGCCACAGTTATCTGTGGGTCTGAGGACCAGCTTACCGAGGAGGAGGAGTGGATTCAGCAGCACTGCTCGTGGACCGATTTTGATGCCGAGCACTTCCAGACTAATGATGGTGGCACCGATGATCCCGCTGAGCTCTGATGTGTGTGTCCCTCGTTTGCTCTCACCTGGAGCCGTAGCAACACTCCCTCTCCTTTTTGGTGTCTCGATGCCAAAGGGGGAGAGAGTTTAGGGATTTGTGCTTTGTGTCTTCCGTCTCTTATGTTCGTGTTTTCCTCGCATTTGCTTTGTTTGGTTTGTCAGTGAGACCTAAGTTCGAGTCATATGGTGTGAGACATATGCTACCTTATCTTTCCAGTATCATTATCTATGTCACTATCTAGCATATGAGTTGCTTGCTTATCCTGTTAAGTCATCTATGCTGCTCTCATTTACCTTGCTTAGATTGTTGGTCTCTAAAATGTAGGGGGAGCGTTGATCCTAGTATGTGTGCCGTGCAGTCCAAAGCACTTATCTAGATAGCACACATCTAGGGGGAGCCCATCTACATTTTAGGACGGTGGGGTTTGTGCGCTTACTCTATATCATGTTTGTGCAAATCCCGTATTATCATCAGTCCACCAAAAAGGGGGAGATTGTAAGGGCATATTTATCCCCAAGATGTTTTGGTGATTGATGACAATGCTTTTGCGGACTAATCTTGTGCGTTAAGTTCTTTCAGAGATTCATCCATTGGCACGAGACGATTTCCTCCCCTCGATGTGTCTTTCAAGACGGTGTAGCTCCTTCGTCTCTCTGTTGGTGGACTAGTTTCGTAGGAGTCACCGTACTATCAAGATGGGATCCGCTTTGGTAAGGCTAGGGTGGAATCAACACGTACACATCCGTTTCACACCCAATGTCTTCCTTCCCGCTTTGATGGAGGAGTTCTTCCTTCCATGTTCCTCCCCTGTCCCACCCCAGCGGTAGTACCGCGGTCTTCAGCGGTAGTACCGCCGAAGCACTCTGGCGGTAGTAATGCTCCTGGAGCGGTAGTACCGCTCCCCCGAGCGGTAGTACCGCTTGAGGACTTCGGCCGTAGTACCGCAACAGTTCCGCTCTAGTACCGCTTCGATTCTCGACCGATGTTTTACGTGTCGGGTTTTGCGGTACTAGGAGCGGTAGTAGTGGCGGTAGTACCGCTCCAAGCGGTAGTACCGCTCTTACTCCCGCGGTAGTACCGCTTTGGGGCCAGGGCCCTGTCTTCCTCGTCAGCGCGGTAGTACCGCTGGGAAGGAGCGGTAGTACCACCCTCAGCGGTAGTACCGCCCTGCCCAAGCGGTAGTACCGCTCTGTGCGGAGCTGCTTAGAAGGGTAACGGTTGGAATAGTTCCCCCACTATATAAAGGTGTCTTCTTCCTCCAAGTTGACTTACCTCTTTCCCCCAAAGCTCCATTGTTGCTCCAAGCTCCATTTTCGCCCGATCTCTCTCCCTAGCCAATCAAACTTGTTGATTTGCTCAGGATTGGTTGAGAAGGCCCAGATCTACACTTCCACCAAGAGAAATTTGATTCCTCCCACTTATCCCTAGCGGATCTTGTTACTCTTGGGTGTTGAGCACCCTAGACGGTTGAGGTCACCTCGAAGCCATACTCCATTGTGGTGAAGCTTCGTGGTGTTGTTGGGAGCCTCCAAGTGTTGTGGAGATAGCCCCAATCTTGTTTGTAAAGGTTCGGTCGCCGCCTTCAAGGGAACCAATAGTGGAATCACGACATCTCGCGTTGTGTGAGGGCGTGAGGAGATTACGGTGGCCCCAGTGGCTTCTTGGGGAGCATTGTGCCTCCACACCGCTCTAACGGAGACGTACTTCCCTTTAAAAGGAAGGAACTCCGGTAACACATCCTCATCTCCACCGGCTCCACTCTTTGTTATTTCGTGCCTTTACTTTTGCAAGCTTACTTGTGTTGCATCTATTGCTTGCTTACGTGCTAGGTGTCTTTGCATCATATAGGTTGTTCACGTAGTTGCACATCTAGACAACCTATTTCGTTGCAAGATTTAAATTGTTAAAGAAAAGATTAAAAATTGTTAGTTGCCTATTCACCCCCCCTCTAGTCAACCATATCGATCCTTTCAACTAGTAACGGTAGGCATATTGAACAAACCAATGCCCACAACTACTTGTGTTCTACTCGTGCATAGAATCTACGCAATAGACCTAACTCATGATGCCACTGTTGGGGAACGTAGAAGAAATTCAAAATTTTCTACGCAACACCAAGATCAATTTATGGAGATTCTAGCAACAAGAGAGAGGGGAGTGTATCTTCATACCCTTGAAGATCGCGATGCGGAAGCGTTGCAAGAACGCGGTCGGTGGAGTCGTACACGAAGTGATTCAGATCGCGGCCGAATCCGATCTAAGCGCCGAACGGACGGCGCCTCCGCGTTCAACACACGTACAGCCCAGGGACATCTCCTCCTTCTTGATCCAGCAAGGTGAGAGGAGAAGTTGATGGAGAACTTCGAGAGCACGACGACGTGGTGGTGGTGGAGCTCGTGGTTCTCCAGCAGGGCTTTGCCAAGCACTACGGAGGAGGAGGAGGTGTTGGAGGAGGGAGAGGGCTGTGCCAGGGGAAGGGTGTGGCTGCCCTCCCACCCCTCCACTATATATAGGGGCAAGGGGAGAGGGGGAGGCACCCTAGGGTTTCCCCTAGGGGGCGGCGGCCAAGCAGTTTGGATCTCCCTAGGGAAAATCCTAGGGAGACTTGCCCCCCAAGCCAAGCAGGTGGAGGATTGCCTCCCAAGCCAGGTGGAGGTGCCCCACCTCCCCAAATGATGTGGAAAAGGGTGTGGGGGCGCACCACCCCTTAGTGGGCTGGTTTGCCCCTTCCCCTTTGCCCCATGAGGCCCTCCAACACTTGCCGGGGCTCCCGAAACACCTTTCAGTCATGCTGGCCATAGCCTGGTACCCCTGGAACACTTCCGGACTCCAATACCCTTCGTTCAATATATCGATCTTCACCGCCGGGCCATCCCGGAACTCCTCGTGACGTCCGGGATCACATCCGGGACTCCGAACTACCTTTGGTTAGCACATACTATTTCCATAACAACTCTAGCGTCACTGAACCTTAAATGTGTAGACCCTACGGGTTCGGGAACCATGCAGACATGACCGATACACCTCTCTGGCCAATAACCAATAGCGGGATCTGGATACCCATATTGGCTCCCACATGTTCCACGATGATCTCATCGGATGAACCACGATGTCGAGGATTTAGTCAATCCCGTAATCAATTCCCTTTGTCCATCGGTATGTTACTTGCCCGAGATTCAATCGTTGGTATCCCAATACATTGTTCAATCTCGTTACCGACAAGTCACTTTACTCGTTCCATAATGCATGATCCCGTGACTAACTACTTAGTCACAGTGAGCTCATTATGATGATGCATTACTGATAATCCACAACTATAGGGGATAGTTGTAGCCTCTTTCAATAAGTAAGAGTGTCGAACCCAATGAGGAGCTAAAGGTAGAATAAATATTCCCTCAAGTTCTATCGACCACCGATACAACTCTACGCATGCTTGACGTTCGCTTTACCTAGAACAAGTATGAAACTAGAAGTACTTTGTAGGAGAGATATGATAGGTTTGCAAGATAATAAAGAGCAAATAAATAAAAGCTAGGGGCTGTTTAGATAAAGATGCAAATAAAGTAAATATAGCGAGTGTGGAAAAGTGGTGGTAGGAGTTGTGTAATTGTCCCTAAGCAATTGACTACGTTACTAGACCGATAGCAAGTTTTATGTGGGAGAGGCATAAGCTAACATACTTTCTCTACTTGGATCATATGCACTTATGATTGGAACTCTAGCAAGCATCCGTAACTACTAAAGATTCATTAAGGTAGAACCCAACCATAGCATTAAAGCATCAAGTCCCCTTTTATCCCATACGCAACAATCCCCTTACTCGGGTTTGTGTTTCAGTCACTCACGCAACCCACTATAAGCGAATCATGAACGTATTTCAACACCCTACAACGCGAATCCCTCACGCTTGCGCGACACGGAGGGCACAATAGGACAGCAACCTAACCACAAGCAAATTAAATCAATCATAGCAATTCATCAACCACCAATAGGACAACAAAAATCTACTCAGACATCATAGGATGGCAACACATCATTAGATAATAATATGAAGCATAAAGCACCATGTTCAAGTAGAGGGTACAGCGGGTTGCGGGAGAGTGGACCGCTGGATATAGAAGGGGGAAGGTGATGGAGATGTTGGTGAAGATGACGGCGGTGTTGGTGAACATCACGGTGATGATGATGGCCCCCGGCAGCGCTCCGACGCCACCGGAAGCAAGGGGGAGAGGGCCCCCCTTCTTATTATTCTTCCTTGACCTCCTCCCTAGATGGGAGAAGGGTTTCCCCTATGTTACTTGGCTCCCATGGCGTGGGAGGGGTGAGAGCCCCTCCGAGATTGGATCTATCTCTCTGTTTCTGCGTTCTCTGCGTTCCCTGATTCTACCCCTTCACCGTTTCTTAAATATCCGGAGATCCGTAACTCCGATTGGGGTGAATCTTTCGCCCAGATCTTTCTCATAAAATTATCTTTCTTGCGCCAGAAGAAGAGCGTCAACCGCCTTACGAGTGGACCACGAGGGCCAGGGGCGCGCTTGGGGGGGTAGGACGCGCCCCCTACCTCGTGACCACCTCGGACACCGTCTCACGTTGATTTTACTTCCCAAAAATCATAAATATTCCAAAAAAATCTCTGTCCGTTTTTACCCCGTTTGGACTCCGATTGATATTGGCTTTCTGCGAAACAAAAAACATGCAACAGACAGGAACTGGCACTGGGCTCTGGATCAATATGTTAGTCCCAAAAAATAGTATAAAAAGTTGCCAAAAGTATATAAAAGTTGGAGAATATTGGCATGGAACAATCAAAAATTATAGATATGACGGAGACGTATCAGCATCCCCAAGCTTAATTCCTGCTCGTCCTCGAGTAGGTAAATGATAAAAAGATAATTTTTGATGTGGAATGCTACCTAGCATAATCTTGATCATATGTCTAATCATGGCATGAATATTAAGACACGAGTGATTCAAAGCAATAGTCTATCATTTGAGATAAAAACGATAATACTTCGAGCGTACCAATAAAGCAATCATGTCTTTTCAAAACAACAAGGCCAAAGCAAGCTTATCCCTACAAAATCATACAGCTTGGCCATGCTTCATTTTCGTCACACAAAATGCTCCCATCATGCACAACCCCGATGACGAGCCGAGCAATTGGTTCATACTTTTTAACGCGCTTCAGCTTTTTCAACCCTCACACAATACATGAGCGCAAGCCATAGATATAGCACTATAGGTGAATAGAATATAATGATGGAGGTTATGTGGAGAAGACAAAAGGGAGAAAGTCTCACATCGACGCGGCTAATAAATGGGCTATGGAGATGCCCATCAACTGATGTCAATGCGAGGAGTAGGGATTGCCATGCAATGGATGCACTAAGAGCTATAAGTGTATGAAAGCTCAAACTGAAAACTAAGTGGGTGTGCATCCAACTTGCTTGCTCATGAAGACCTAGGGCATTTGAGGAAGCCCATCGTTGGAATATACAAGCCAAGTTCTATAATGAAAATTCCCACTAGTATATGAAAATGACAACATAGGAGACAATCTATATGAAGAACATGGTGCTACTTTGAAGCACAAGATATGATACTCACTACATGAAGAACATGGTGCTACTTTGAAGCACAAGTGTGGAAAAAGGATAGTAACATTGCCCCTTTTCTTTTTCTTTTTTTTTGGTGGGCTTCTTTGGCCTTTCCTTTTTTTCATCTTTTTTTTCTTTTTTTATGGGGCAATGTTCTATAATGATGATTATCACACTTTTATTTACTTACAACTTGATATTACAACTCGATACTGGAACAAAGATATGACTATATGAATGCTTCCGGTGGTGTACCGGGATGTGCAACGATCTAGCATAGCAATGACATCAAAACGGACAAGCCATGAAAACATTATGCTAGCTATCTTATGATCATGCAAAGCAATATGACAATAAATGCTCAAGTCATGTATATGATGATGATGAAAGTTGCATGGCAATATATCTTGGAATGGCTATGGAAATGCCATAATAGGTAGGTATGGTGGCTGTTTTGAGGAAGATATAATGAGGCTTATGTGTGATAGAGCGTATCGTATCACGGGGTTTGGATGCACCAGCGAAGTTTGCACCAACTCTCGAGGTGAGAAAGGGCAATGCACGGTACCGAAGAGGCTATCAGTGATGGAAAGGTAAAAGTGCGTATAATCCATGGACTCACATTAGTCATAAAGAACTCATATACTTATTGCAAAAGTTTATTAGCCCACGAAGCAAAGTACTACTACGCATGCCCCTAGGGGGATAGATTGGTAGGAAAAGACCATCGCTCGTCCCCGACTGCCACTCATAAGGAAGACAATCAAAGAAACACCCCATGCTTCAAATTTGTCACACAACGGTTACCATACGTGCATGCTACAGGACTTGCAAACCTTAACACAAGTGTCTCTACAATCCACAACTACCCACTAGCATGACTCTAATATCACCATCTTTATATCGCAAAACTATTGCAAGGAATCAAACATATCATATTCAGCGATCTACATGTTTATGCAGGTTTTTATGACTAACCATGTGAATGACCAATTCCTGTCATCTCTCTAAATAGATATAAGTGAAGCAAGAGAGTTTAATTCTTTCTACAAAAGATGTGCCAATGCTCTAACAAATATAAGTGAAGCAAAAGAGCATTCTACAAATGGCGGTTGTCTATATGAAGAGAAACAGGCAATCCAAACTTCAAATGATATAAGTGAAGTACGTGAAGCATTCTATAAAGCCACACTCAAAAGATTTAAGTGAAGTGCAATGAGCATTCTATAAATCAACCAAGGACTATCTCATACCAGCATGGTGCATAAAAGAAAAATGAAAACTAAATGCAAAAGACGCTTCAAGATTTGCACACATCACATGAATGAAACGAATCCGAAAACATACCGATACTTGTTGAAGAAAGAGGGGATGCCTCCCCAGCATCCCCAAGCTTAGACACTTGAGTCTCCTTGAATATTTACTTGGGGTGCCTCGGGCATCCCCAAGCTTGAGCTCTTGCCTCTCTTCCTTCTTCTCACATGGAAACCTTCTCAATCATCGAACACTTCATCCACACAAAACTTCAACAGAAAACTCGGTAAGATCCGTTAGTATAATAAAGCAAATCACTACTCTAAGTACTGTAGCAAACCAATTCATATTTTATTTTTGCATTGTGTGTAACACCCCAAAAATTTAATCAAGTTTTAGTTATTAAAATTTTGCCAAGAGTTTCAAATTTTTCCTGCAAGAATATTCTTGTTGATTCCAGAACCTTTCCTTTAATATTAAGGAGTTTTTCCCAAGTGCATCCTTCAAAACATATTGGACTTCTATGCTCTCTGTATAACATTTTCTTAATCAGTAGATTTATTTATTAAATTATTTCACCCTGAGCTTTATTCATCAAATATGACTTGTTTTAAGTTTTGGAGCTCTTTTTGTACTACAACCTTTTGATAAATTTAACAAAAAATCCAACCAAAATTTGGAGATGTCATGTGATGTCTCTAAATCACTTTTGTACAATAATATATTTTATTCAAGAATTATTTTGAGCTCTACACCCTTTTTTCTTCTCTGGTCCAGTGGACAATTTTGCACTACAACCCTTTTAAATATTCTTTCTAGCTTCCACCAAAATTATGGGATGTTGGTAGTATCATATGATTCAACTTTATGCAAAAACCCAGTGGTGTTATTTTGAAAATTTTGAGTGAATCAACCTCATCTTCATTCTGGTCCAACATGATGGTTTGTACATCAACCATATTCTTGCTTGCTCTTTGGCCCTAGATTATTTCCCCTACTTGTAGTCCTCCATGCTAAACCCCTAAGTCCAGGAGCATGCACTCATTGGATCATTTTTGGTTCATGAAATAATGCCATTCACCTCCTATCCAGATTCGAAGTTCTGCAAAACTTGCACTAGCAAGTTTGTGCTTTTCACCAACTAACCTCACCACCCTCTTGTGCATCCAAACAGACACTGATCTGGAAGAATTGGCCACTCCAAGAAATGCCTAGGTGCCTGTGGCATTTTGTCAAACACCTGGAGTGCATGGACAGATTTGGCATGAGTCTTTGTTTGCATTGTGAACTTGGTCTCCTGATCAAACCACCTTGTCCCTTGATCTTCCCTCTATCACTAACCTAGTTCTGTTGCTTGCCAACCTCACCTGAGACCTCTAGCATGCCCCGGCATTTTATCGAACACTTTCCGTGCGTGCTCTGGGCGCAAGCAGAGCGCGCGTATTGCACGAGCCACGGCCGAGCCGACACGTCGCGCCCCTAGTTTTGGCCCGCTCTTCAGCACCACGCCATGCACTCCCCTTCTACAGCAACGCGCCAAGCCGCCCTGGCAGCCTACAGCGCCGCCGTCAGAGCCTTGGCGGCATGTCGGCGTCCGCAGCGCGCCCCTGCCTCAATCGGTGCTGACAAGCCGCCAGCGCTTGCCACCTGCCTCCTGGAGCAGTGCGACCTCATCCGCAGCCTCGTCCTCTAGTGCGCGTCGCCGCCACGTCGCCCTATCTACAGAATGGCGGTCGCCGGCAAGCTTATCCACGGCCGCCGCGAACCGACTCAGATGTGCTATAAAAGGAGGCCCCCGAGCTCAACCCCGCACGCAGGCAGCCTCACACCATTCCGCTCGTGCCCCCTTAGCCGTCAATCAAAGAGAGAGAGTCGTCTTCTTCCTCTCCGGCAACTCCAGCCGCCGCCACTGCCCCGGCCACTCCGGCGCCACCTGAGCCTCCCTCTCTCCACTCTCTCCACCAGGAGCTCTCCCTTCCTCTCGTGAGTGCAACCCCACACTCAATTTTGGTCGGAAACCACCGTAGCCCCAAACT
>NC_041385.1:85147012-85148859 GCF_002162155.2 Triticum dicoccoides
CCTCCGCCGCGAAGCTCGCCGCCGGCAACTCACGCCGTCCCCGCTGACCCTACGACCACCGGGAGGACCGCCCCAGTCTTGCGGATCCATCCCCACCCTCGGGGGCCCGCGAGGAGCCACCAAACACCGGCGACGATCGCCGGAACCCCCGCCTCTGTTCAGCCAGAGGAAGAAGAGGGAAGGGGACTGGTCAAACCTGACCAGTGGGCCCCCTGGACCCACTGTCAGTGACCCCCGCCCCAGTCCACGTTGGTTAAGTGGAAGCGCACTTCCGAAGTACGCTTTCGACGTGTACGTATTTATTTGAAACGTTTTCTTTTCTGTTTTATTTTAAATAACGGATTTTGATCAAACTTTGACCTGCTATATCTTTTTCAATTCAACTCCAAATAGATTAATTATTTTTCCTACCTATCTCAAATATTGTCTAGTTTATTTTAAGATTTATTTGAAAAAAATTTAAAACAACTTTTTGTGCTGTTTTGTTTTTGTGTGTTAATTCATATATATTTTAAAAATAGGATTTTTGAAGAGAGGAGAAACTTTCAGAAGTTTTGGAGTGCACCCTGCCTTTCCACACATTGAAGGCAAGCATTCTGAACCCCGGCATAATATTTTTGGTGTGTTCGTTAACACGTTTATAACACCACCTCATTTCGGAGAACTTGTTATTTCATGTGATATGAGCATATGCATGAATGGATATTAGTGATTTCCATGCTGGTTGAAATGAACACACTTGTGATGATAATCATCCTCATGTGCCCTGCATGCATACCGGAAGGAATCCGGGAAAACCTCTGCCTTGGGTAGGCACGAGTTTGTCGCCGGTCTCCGTCGGGACGGTTATGTCCGGTATGGCATGGTAAGGTATAATGAGCGGTGACTCTGTTGGTTGAAATATATTCGTTATGCTAATCATGCAAGGAAATACTTAAACCTCCTGAGTCGACCCTAGATCGAGTCTTGTTCCAGTAACCCCCATACTTGCTTCGTACTACCACTCGTCTCTACAACAAGTAGAGTACGGTTCAGTAAGTTGTCAACCTCTTTCTAACACACACCGTACAGAGAGGCCATGGTGGAAGATACCGGTTGTAGCTGGTAGGCAGGCCACCTGGTCCGGGGGCATGGGTGTTTCCGGTTGAGACCGAGAGGGGAGGCCACCCCTTAGAGCGTGCAATATAAATTTGATCCCATGCTACACGAGGTTGTAGCCTCCCCACTTAGAGTTTGCTTGACAGGTGTCGTGGGTGATTCCAGACACGTGTGAGTTAAGCTGGTGTGTGCAAGTTAGGTGTGTTTTCAACAAAAAGACCGTACACGAAATTAGTCCCGATGGACTAAAGGAATCCGTTACTCGTGGGTAAAGAGTACACCCTCTGCAGAGATTAAACCTATTCGAATAGCCGTGTCCATGGTTAAGGATTACAGTCTGGGATGGGTCAAGTGTTGGTCTTAGTGTCGGTCTTCATAGGTGAAACTGTTAAACCAGAACTGGAAATCACGACTTGTGACTTGTGATAATTATGTTTATTATTTTTGTTGTGGACTAACCCGTGATATTATTGGTATTATCGAATATCCCTGGGATGGTTCTACCTCCTGGATATTCACTATGATTTCATTTGAAGCCCTTTATGTGGTGTCGCTAAGACGCCCGACTGTGGCATTTCTTTTAAAGCCCTTTATGTGGTGTCGCTAAGACGCCCGACTGTGGCATTTCTTTTAAGCCCTTTATGTGGTGTCGCTAAGACGCCCGACTGTGGCATTTCTTTTAAGCCCTTTATGTGGTGTCGCTGAGACGCCCGACTGTGGCATTCTTTTAGAGCCCTTTATGTGGTGTC
>NC_041385.1:85148945-85155659 GCF_002162155.2 Triticum dicoccoides
GACTGTGGCATTCTTTTATAAGCCCTTTATGTGGTGTCGCTAAGACGCCCGACTGTGGCATTTCTTTTATAAGCCCTTTATGTGGTGTCGCTGAGACGCCCGACTGTGGCATTTCTTTTATAAGCCATTTATGTGGTGTCGCTGAGACGCCCGACTGTGGTATTTCTCTTTATTTACTGACCTTTCGTGGCGTCGCTTCAGACACCCGATCGGTGCCTTTTATTATTAATATGTTATTGCAATTTCATAAATAACCTGCTTACATGCATCAGAGATATAATTTTTGTGACTGACGTCATGAGCATAATTATTTCGGAACATCGTTGTTATATTATACCCATGTTCATAATGTTTGTGAGTACATTCAAAGTACTCACTGGCTTGTCCCTGGCTATTGTCTTGGCCAGATCTCTTGCGCGGAGAGGAGCGACCTTGATGAAAGCCCCGGAAGTTAAGCAATGGTGATAGCAACCTCGCGAAGATAGGAGTCAACCTGGTCAGCTGTTCCCGTGGGAAATGGAGTCCCATAGACACTGATGATTCACAACCCGCTTCCGCCATCAACCACTAGAAACCAATTGTTGTACTCACAGACCAGAATGGTCTTGTACTACCTATGTTGTATTTTGCTTGGAATTTCTGTATCAAGTTGGTGCCTCATCAGCTAACAGTCATCCTGGGGCTGGTGAGCACAAGGGCCATTTTCTGGAAATTAATTCCCGGAGAATCGGTCCCCACAAACTTGGTATCAGAGCCAGGCTGACCATTGGCTAATTCTATCTTAGCCAGGTCGAAAAACTTAGGAAGACCAACCCACCAGACCTTAACCAAACCCCAGCCAAGCTTCTCGTGCAAGATAGCCACACAGTGACCCCGACACTTTTGGCAGTCGGTGCCCAACCTATCAGCCTAACCGTCAATCACACGCCAGTGATCGATGGCTAAAATGTCTCATTCGCAAGCGTGCGAAGGAAGACTCCGTCCCCTTTTCTATAAAAAGGGCACGCTAACCCCAAACCAGCACATCACATTCTCTACCCCAAACCGAGCCATAATGCCTGGCCCCATAGTGCACAACGAGACCACAGCAACCAACCTTGGAGGTTTTGTGACCATACTCGCAAACCTCACCTGTCGTGCCTATGCGTTAGAAGAGCCCCCAGAATATGTTGTGTACCAAGGACCCATGGGCGGTGAAAGCCGTCAATTTTGGGCCACTATGCACATCTATGGTAGGGGTCTGTCACCAGAATGCCCCTACAGGTTCACCGGAAGAACAACTTCCTTTGAGCCACAAGCCATCCAGCTAGCTGCTCGAGAGGCTATAGTTCAACTTCGGCAGTTGTCGCCCAGAGTTAACTGTCGCTCGTTCTACTACTACCCCAGGCGTGAAGGGTATGGTAGACCACCCCAAGTTGCCAACGGAGATCACGAGACGGATCCCGCATTATTGCACCTAGTGCGCTATGTAAGTGCACTAGAGGCATTGTTCGATCAAATCACTATTGATCTGATCGCAGCTCGAGGAGAGCTAGTTCGCCGAGCCCCGGTAAGCAGAGAAGACGAGCCCGACGCCGACAACCCAGTCGTGCTATTCGGACACCCGATCGAGACCCTGAGATCAGCTCCAGCCACCAACTGAGATGCTTTGATGACCCCAGAAGTGCTTCGTCGCCTTTTGGGAGCACACTCCAACGGGGTTGTGGCTAACAATCCCCATGATGGTCATCATCGCTACCCCGACCCTGCAGTTCATCCACCATCTCCGACTAATCCCGGCAGTGAGACACGTGGAGAAGCCTCGACATCCACCAGGCACGCCCATTTAGACGTAAACGAGGTAGACTAAGCCGTGCGAGTAGTACCGAGTCTCAGTGTATCCTCACTTTGTAATCGTGTAATCTTGTGAATAAACGCAGCCTGTCGTTGTGCCTCTGTTTTAATAGTAGCCTTGCGTATTTTGTCAGCACATAGTTGCCCATTTTCAGGGCACAGCTACCAAAACCAATCCCGACGACACCCACAGTAACACGTCTCTTTATGAGATATGTGTATCTCTGACACTGACCCCAATTCCTGGAGGTGATCGGGCATATTTATTACCTTTCACCACAGTAAAAATGACCCAGCTTCAGTGCTATAAAAAGGCCACCTCGTGACCTTACCAAGAACCCCACCCCTTGTGCACCACCCTCAGAACCATTTCTTTCCATGTCGAGCCCTAGTATTTATCGAAGAACCCCAAACGCAACCCCAAGTAGCTTTGTCAAAATATTGTGGGACTTTACATGCAGTACCATGGGTTCTACCCAACCACCCCAATACGAGCTGTTCAAATCAAGAATCACCCCTTCCACCTCCGAATATTGGGCAGCAGTACACATCCCTCCCGTAGACCCCAACCAAGATCCAACGGAGGTTTCCTTCGTGGGAAAATCTATGCCGACCCCACGCTTGGCCATAGAAGCTGTTGCGAACGAAGCAACTGCTCGCCTTCGATTCGCGGTACCCTATGCTCGCGAACGAGGATGTTATTATTTTCCGAGCCGTGCAGCACCCGGAGGGGTAACAACTTTTCCCGATGGACGGATTGAGAGAGACCCAGCACTGGCCAACCTTATCCAGTACATCATCGCTCAAGAGCATTTGAACCAGCGAGTGATGGATTATCTCCAGAGTCTCGCTGATTTGAATCCTCAGATTGCAATCGGCAGACCACTGAGGCCCGACCCGGAGAGACGCATACATCGATTCGTCAATCCACTTCTTCCAATTGAGGAGGAGTGTATCCCTTTACCAGAGACATTTTCTCGGGACCCCGTCCAGTTACTGTTTTCGTTTTAGACGTCACTGTTGTGTTTGTTATTGCAACATTTATTATTACGTTGTAACTTATGCATGGTACCTCGAATTTGTGCGATGAGTCGTGTATTTAGTTTCTACTAGTATGAGTAGTTTTCTTCATGATTGACATGTGTACCCGCGAAAATCCTAGAATGAGATTTCTTTTCCCTGAGTTGCTGCATCGTTTATCCCCTCACTACATGGATTTTTTTATTCATGCAGCACCACGGCAGCAGACTCACAACCGCTCGAACACATATGGAGTATTTGTTTTTCACAACGGCTCTTAGCAAATCTCGAGGACGAGATTTTTCTTAAGGGGGGTAGTAATTGTAACACCCCAAAAATTTAATCAAGCTTTAGTAATTAAAATTTTGCCAAGAGTTTAAAATTTTGCCTGCAAGAATATTCCTGTTGATTCCAGAACCTTTTCTTTAATATTAAGGAGTTTTTCCCAAGTGGGTCCTTCAAAACATATTGGACTTCTATGCTCTTTGTATAACATTTTCTTAATCAGTAGATTTATTTATTAAATTATTTCACCCTGAGCTTTATTCATTAAATATGACTTGTTTTAAGTTTTGGAGCTCTTTTTGTACTACAACCTTTTGATAAATTTAACTAAAAATCCAACCAAAATTTGGAGATGTCATGTGATGTCTCTAAATCACTTTTGTACAATAATATATTTTATTCATGAATTATTTTGAGCTCTACACCCTTTTTTCTTCTCTGGTCCAGTGGACAATCTTGCACTACAACCCTTTTAAATATTTCTTTCTAGCTTCCACCAAAATTATGGGATGTTGGTAGTATCATATGATTCAACTTTATGCAAAAACCCAGTGGTGTTATTTTGAAAATTTTGAGTGAATCAACCTCATCTTCATTCTGGTCCAACATGATGGTTTGTACAGCAACCATATTCTTGCTTGCTCTTTGGCCCTAGATTCTTTCCCCTACTTGTAGTCCTCCATGCTAAACCCCTATGTCTAGGAGCATGCACTCATTGGATCATTTTTGGTTCATGAAATAATGCCATTCACCTCCTATCTAGATTTGAAGTTCTGCAAAACTTGCACTAGCAAGTTTGTGCTTTTCACCAACTAACCTCACCACCCTCTTGTGCATCCAAAGAGACACTGATCTCGAAGAATTGGCCACTCCAAGAAATGCCTAGGTGCCTGTGGCATTTTGTCAAACACCTGGAGTGCATGGACAGATTTGGCATGAGTCTTTGTCTGCATTGTGAACTTGGTCTCCTGATCAAACCACCTTGTCCCTTGATCTTCCCTCTATCACTAACCTAGTTCTGTTGCTTGCCAACCTCACCTGAGATCTCTAGCATGCCCCGGCATTTTATCGAACACTTTCCATGCGTGCTCTGGGCGCAAGCAGAGCGCGCGTATTGCACGAGCCACGGCCGAGCCGACACGTCGCGCCCCTAGTTTTTGCCCGCTCTGCAGCACCACGCCACGCACTCCCCTTCTCACAGCAACGCGCCAAGCCGCCCTGGCAGCCTACAGCGCCGCCATCAGAGCCTTGGCGGCACGCCGGCATCCGCAGCGCGCCCCTGCCTTAGTCGGTAAATACAAGCCACCAGCGCTTGCCACCTGCCTCCTGGAGCAATGCGAGCTCATCCGCAGCCTTGTCCTCTAGCGCGCGTCGCCGCCACGTCGCCCTATCTACAGGACGGCGGTCGCCGGCAAGCTTATCCACAGCGGCCGTGAACCGACTCGGATGTGCTATAAAAGGAGGCCCCCGAGCTCAACCCCGCATGCAGGCAGCCTCACACCATTCCTCTCGTGCCCCCTTAGCCGTCAATCGAAGAGAGAGAGTCGTCTTCTTCCTCTCCGGCAACTCCAGCCGCCGCCATTGCCCCGGCCACTCCGGCGCCACCTGAGCCTCCCTCTGTCCACTCTCTCCACCAGGAGCTCTCCCTCCCTCTCGTGAGTGCAACCCCACACTCAATTTTGGACGGAAACCACCGTAGCCCCAAACTCACTTTGCCCCCCCGAAGCCTCCTCCGCCGTGAAGCTCGCCGCCGGCAGCTCACGCCGTCCCCGCCAACCCTACGACCACCGGGAGGACCACCCCAGTCTTGCGGATCCATCCCCACCCTCGGGGGCCCACGAGGAGCCGCCAAACGCCGGCGACGATCGCCGGAACCCCCGCCTCTATTCGGCCAGAGGAAGAAGAGGGAAGGGGACTGGTCAAACCTGACCAGTGGGCCCCCTGGACCCACTGTCAGTGACCCCCGCCCGAGTCCACGTTGGTTAAGTGGAAGCGCACTTCCGAAGTACGCTTTCGACGTGTACATATTTATTTGAAACATTTTCTTTTCTGTTTTATTTTAAATAACAGATTTTGATCAAACTTTGACCTGCTGTATCTTTTTAAATTCAACTCCAAATAGATTAATTCTTTTTCCTACCTATCTCAAATATTGTCTAGTTTATTTTAAGATTTATTTGAAAAAATTTTAGAACAATTTTTTGTGCTATTTTGTTTTTGTGTGTTAATTCATATATATTTTTAAAATAGGATTTTTGAAGAGAGGAGAAACTTTCAAAAAATTTGGAGTGCACCCTGCCTTTCCACACATTGAAGGCAAGCATTCTGAACCCCGGCATAATATTTTTGGTGTGTTCGTTAACACGTTTATAACACCACCTCATTTCGGAGAACTTGTTATTTCATGTGATATGAGCATATGCATGAATGCATATTAGTGATTTCCTTGCTGTTGGAAATGAACACACTTGTGATGATAATCATCCTCATGTGCCTTGCATGCATACCGGAAGGAATCCGGGAAAACCTCTGCCTTGGGTAGGCATGAGTTTGTCGCCGGTCTTCGTCGGGACGGTTATGTCCGGTATGGCATGGTAAGGTATAATAAGCGGTGACTCTGTTGGTTGAAATATATTCGTTATGCTAATCATGGAGGGAAATACTTAAACTTCCTGAGTCGACCCTAGATCGAGTCTTGTTCCAGTAACCCCCATACTTGCTTCGTACTACCACTCGTCTCTACAATAAGTAGAGTACGGTTCAGTAAGTTGTCAACCTCTTTCTAACACACACCGTACAGAGAGGCCATGGTGGAAGATACCGGTTGTAGCTGGTAGGCAGGACACCTGGTCCGGGGGCATGGGTGTTTCCGGTTGAGACCGAGAGGGGAGGCCACCCCTTAGAGCGTGCAATATAAATTTGATCCCATGCTACGCGAGGTTGTAGCCTCCCCACTTAGAGTTTGCT
Source organism: Triticum dicoccoides (assembly GCF_002162155.2). Taxonomy (NCBI): domain Eukaryota; kingdom Viridiplantae; phylum Streptophyta; class Magnoliopsida; order Poales; family Poaceae; genus Triticum; species Triticum dicoccoides. Next base: position 85,155,051 of record NC_041385.1, read on the forward strand.
TGACAGGTGTCGTGGGTGATTCCAGACACGTGTGAGTTAAGCTGGTGTGTGCAAGTTAGGTGTGTTTTCAACAAAAAGACCGTAGACGGAATTAGTCCCGATGGACTAAAGGAATCCGTTACTCGTGGGTAAAGAGTACACCCTCTGCAGAGATTAAACCTATTCGAATAGCCGTGTCCATGGTTAAGGATTACAGTCTGGGATGGGTCAAGTGTCGGTCTTATTGTCGGTCTTCGGAGGTGAAACTGTTAAACCAGAACTGGAAATCACGACTTGTGACTTGTGATAATTATGTTTATTATTTTTGTTGTGGACTAACCCGTGATATTATTGGTATTATCGAATATCCCTGGGATGGTTCTACCTCCTGGATATTCACTATGATTTCATTTGAAGCCCTTTATGTGGTGTCGCTAAGACGCCCGACTGTGGCATTTCTTTTAAAGCCCTTTATGTGGTGTCGCTAAGACGCCCGACTGTGGCATTTCTTTTAAGCCCTTTATGTGGTGTCGCTAAGACGCCCGACTGTGGCATTTCTTTTAAGCCCTTTATGTGGTGTCGCTGAGACGCCCGACTGTGGCATTCTTTTAGAGCCCTTTATGTGGTGTC
>NC_041385.1:85155790-85187524 GCF_002162155.2 Triticum dicoccoides
ACGCCCGACTGTGGCATTTTTTTATAAGCCCTTTATGTGGTGTCGCTAAGACGCCCGACTGTGGCATTTCTTTTATAAGCCCTTTATGTGGTGTCGCTGAGACGCCCGACTGTGGCATTTCTTTTATAAGCCCTTTATGTGGTGTCGCTGAGACGCCCGACTGTGGTATTTCTCTTTATTTACTGACCTTTCGTGGCGTCGCTTCAGACACCCGATCGGTGCCTTTTATTATTAATATGTTATTGCAATTTCATAAATAACCTGCTTACATGCATCAGAGATATAATTTTTGTGACTGACGTCATGAGCATAATTATTTCGGAACATCGTTGTTATATTATACCCGTGTTCATAATGTTTGTGAGTACATTCAAAGTACTCACTGGCTTGTCCCTGGCTATTGTCTTGGCCAGATCTCTTGCGCGGAGAGGAGCGACCTTGATGAAAGCCCCGGAAGTTAAGCAACGGTGATAGCAACCTCGCGAAGATAGGAGTCAACCTGGTCAGCTGTTCCCGTGGGAAATGGAGTCCCATAGACACTGATGATTCACAACCCGCTTCCGCCATCAACCACTAGAAACCAATTGTTGTACTCACAGACCAGAATGGTCTTGTACTACCTATGTTGTATTTTGCTTGGAATTTCTGTATCAAGTTGGTGCCTCATCAGCTAACAGTCATCCTGGGGCTGGTGAGCACAAGGGCCATTTTCTAGAAATTAATTCCCGGAGAATTGGTCCCCACATTGTGTCTACTGTAATATAACTTTTTCATGGCTTAATACACTAATATAAATTGATAGATTCATCAAAACAAGCAAACTATGCATCAAAAACAGAATCTGTCAAAAACAGAACAGTCTGTAGGAATCTGAACATCTACCATATTTCTGGTACCCCACAAATTCTACGAAAATTTGTAAAAATAAAATAGTTGTATAGCAAGACGGTGCAAAAGGAATCAGAACAAATTGACATTCCATATAAAAATGTAAAATCGTGCACTACAGCCAAAGTTTCTGTCTTGCACAGTACAAACCAACAAGCATTGTAAACAAACCTAAAGGCAAACCTTGGCACGTTATTCTTATAATACAATGGAATTGTACAAGGGGATAATTATTTTTGTTGAAAAGTTGCTGTAATCAAGATTCACAAAGTTTCTGTGAGCATGAACAAAGTTCAAGGAGCTCTCCCACTTCAACAATGCTTGTCTCTCTCACTTTCACTTTCCTTTTTGAAAAGTTTTTACGTTCCCCTCTTTATTTTTTTGTTTTTAAACTATATGAAAGCACTCAACAGAAATAAATGACTCTCTAAAACTTCGGGGTTGTCTCCCTGGCAGCGCTTTCTTTAAAGCCATTAAGCTAGGCATATAGTGCTCAAGTAATGGATCCACCCGAATCCCAAGGTATATCAAAGCCAATCTTCATTAACAATGATTTGTAATTTCGTAGTGAGAACAAAGTAACATATATCATGCAACAACAAAGTCTAACTCTCTTCCTATGCATCGGCATGTCATAAAAGAACAATTCATGCACACATAGTAAAGGCCAATGCATAGTATAAGCAGTTTCTTGCAATTTTATAGTATGGGAAACATAAAGAGGCGGAGATAGAGTTCCTCTCTCATAATAATTGCAAGTAGGAGCAGCAAGCACATGCATATTATATCTATCAAAATCATCATGTGCAACGGTAAAAGGTAACCCATCAATATAATCCTTAATAAGTGCAAGCTTCTCCGATATAGTGTAGTCGGGAGAATTCAAAAAGATAATAGGACTATCATGCGTGGGTGCAATAGTGACAATTTCACATTTAACATAAGGAACTATAGCAAGTTCATCTCCATAAGCATAATTCATATTGGCATCTTGGCCACAAGCATAGCAAGCATCATCAAAAAGGGATATTTCAAACAAATTCAAGAGATCATAGCAATCATCATAGCAATCATCCTTCGGTAAGCACGAAGGGGAATTAAATAATGTATGAGTTGGAGGGTTACTCTCATTAGAAGGTGGGCACGGGTAGCTAATCCGCTCTTCCTCCTTTTGTTCTTCGCTCTCCTCATCATCTTTTTCATCCAATGAGCTCACAGTTTCATCAATTTCTTCTTCCATAGATTCCTGCAAAATATTAGTCTCTTCTTGGACAGCGGAGACTTTCTTAATAAGTGCATTAATTTCGTAATTATATTTATAATTCTCATAGCAATATTTGAGGATAGCTAAATTTTCAGATCTATAACAAGCATCATCAAAATCCTCAAACTCTTTAAACATGTGTTCAATTTCATAAGCACCCATAAAAGCAACAAATTCTTCTATTTGTTCCACATCATAGTAATCATATATACCTCTAGCATAATAAGCCAAGCTTTCATTATCATTAAATTTGCATGAAAAGGGGAGGTGTGGAGCATTCAACCTAGAGTAACAAGTGTAATCATATTCTGAGCATAGTTGTCTAGCATACCACTTCAACATATTAATTTGATCCCATAATAGTTTCCCTTTTTGTATCGAGCGATAATCCCTAAAGTATTCATGTTGATCCAACGTTACTCCCATTATAAAGTTGAATGGGGTTTTCTCAGGATTATCAAAGTAGTACAAAATATTTTTCTCATGATGAGAATCGAGGGTTTTAGGAGTTACCCCATCCTGATGAGTAGCAAGTACACCTACTTTTTTTGGTATTTTGTGTTCCATATCCATAACTAAAGATAGAGAACAACTAAGAACAGCAAATAAAAATTATTTAGTGATAAAGCAAACAAGCACACACGAGAATATTCACCCCACGCTATGACTCCCCGGCAACGGCGGCAGAAAAAGGTCTTGATAACCCACAAGTATAGGGGATAGTTGTAGCCTCTTTCGATAAGTAAGAGTGTCGAACCCAATGAGGAGCTAAAGGTAGAATAAATATTCCCTCAAGTTCTATCGACCACCGATACAACTCTACGCACGCTTGACGTTCGCTTTACCTAGAACAAGTATGAAACTAGAAGTACTTTGTAGGAGAGATAGGATAGGTTTGCAAGATAATAAAGAGCAAATAAATAAAAGCTAGGGGCTGTTTAGATAAAGAGGCAAATAAAGTAAAAATAGTGAGTGTGGAAAAGTGGTGGTAGGAGTTGTGGAATTGTCCCTAAGCAATTGACTACGTTACTAGACCGATAGCAAGTTTTATGTGGGAGAGGCATAAGCTAACATACTTTCTCTACTTGGATCATATGCACTTATGATTGGAACTCTAGCAAGCATCTGCAACTACTAAAGATTCATTAAGGTAGAACCCAACCATAGCATTAAAGCATCAAGTCCCCTTTTATCCCATACGCAACAATCCCCTTACTCGGGTTTGTGTTTCAGTCACTCACGCAACCCACTATAAGCGAATCATGAACGTATTGCAACACCCTACAACGCGAATCCCTCACGCTTGCGCGACACGGAGGGCACAATAGGACAGCAACATAATCACAAGCAAATTAAATCAATCATAGCAATTCATCAACCACCAATAGGACAACGAAAATCTACTCAGACATCATAGGATGGCAACACATCATTGGATAATAATATAAAGCATAAAGCACCATGTTCAAGTACAGGGTACAGCGGGTTGCGGGAGAGTGGACCGTTGGATATAGAAGGGGGAAGGTGATGGAGATGTTGGTGAAGATGACGGCGGTGTTGGTGAAGATCGCGGTGATGATGATGGCCCCCGGCTGCGCTCCGGCGCCACCGGAAGCAAGGGGGAGAGGGCCCCCCTTCTTCTTCTTCTTCCTTGAACTCCTCCCTAGATGGGAGAAGGGTTTCCTTGGCTCCCATGGCGTGGGAGGGGCGAGAGCCCCTCCGAGATTGGATCTATCTCTCTGTTTTTGCGTTCTCTGCGTTTTCTGATTCTACCCCTTCAGTGTTTCTTAAATATCCGGAGATCCATAACTCCGATTGGGGTGAATCTTTCGCCCAGATCTTTCTCATAAAATTATATTTCTTGCGCCAGAAGAAGAGCGTCAACCGCCTTACAGGTGGACAACGAGGGTCAGGGGCGCGCCTGGGGGGTAGGGCGCGCCCCCCTACCTTGTGACCACCTCGGACACCGTCTCGCGTTGATTTTACTTCCCGAAAATCATAAATATTCCAAAAAAAAATCTCCGTCCGTTTTTATCCCGTTTGGACTCCGTTTGATATTGGGTTTCTGCGAAACAAAAAACATGCAACAGACAGGAACTGGCACTGGGCTCTGGATCAATATGTTAGTCCCAAAAAATAGTATAAAAAGTTGCCAAAAGTATATAAAAGTTGGAGAATATTGGTATGGAACAATCAAAACTTATAGATATGATGGAGAGTATCAATTACCGAGTAGGCCCAGAGATACCTTTCCGTTATACGGAGTGACAAATCCCAGTCTTGATTCGTACCAACCCAACAGACACTTTCTGAGATACCTGTAGTGCACCTTTATAGCCACCCAGTTACATTGTGACGTTTGGTACACCCAAAGCATTCCTACGGTATCCGGGAGTTGCACAATCTCATGGTCTAAGAAAATTATACTTGACATTAGAAAAGCTTTAGCAAACGAACTACACGATCTTGTGCTATGCTTAGCATTGGGTCTTGTCCATCACATCATTCTCCTAATGACGTGATCCCGTTATCAATGACATCCAATGTCCATGGTCAAGAAACTATAACCATCTATTGATATATGAGCTAGTCAACTAGAGGCTCACTAGGGACATGTTGTGGTCTATGTATTCACACATGTATTACGATTTCTAGTTAATACAATTATAGCATGAACAATAGACAATTATCGTGAACAAGGAAATATAATAATAACCATTTTATTATTGCCTCTAGGGCATATTTCCAACAGCTGGTTGGGTTCGGATCTCTCATCGCCGTCGTAAGTCTGGTAAGTTCTCCCTTCCCTCGCCCGGATCTGGGATCCCGAGTGCCACTCTGGTCTTGGTCTGCCCTCCCTCCCCTTCCCTTGCCTCTGGTCCGGCTTCCACGTCTCCGGCGGCGGCGGTGTCTGGATGGGTCGTGGAGACGACGACGCCTGCCCTAGATCTGGTCTCCCTCTCGTTGACTAGTGGGTCACGTGGTAGGCTGACCGCTGGGCCTGTTGGGCCTCTTGTTCCTTCTCTGGCTATCTAGCCCGCCCCCTGTAGTCAGTTGACGATTTTCCCCCTCCCTCCCGTGGGCCCGGTGCGGCTCCCACCTGTCTATCGCCTCCCCCTCCCCCGGCCCATGTGGCCCGCCTGGGCCATGTGGGAATGGATCGGTCTGGCTCTATATGGGTTCTCCGCGACTCCTCTCCCCCTTGCTAGGGTTTCCGGCTTCCACCGTTGACTTGCGTAGTTACCGCAACCCCATCTGCCATCTAGTCAGATCCATTCCCCCCTCCCCTCCTCCTCTCCTTCATAGCAGTGCTCTCCATGGACAAGTCGAGGGGCTCGTCCTATGATGCAGTCTCGGGTAGCAAGCACCGGCGTGAGGACTCGCCGGGCTCGGCTCTGGATCTGGAGCTCGAGGCCTCCCTGCGTTCCAAGTTGGAGGCAGAGCAGGCGGCTCGCGAGCAGATGGCTCGTGACCGTGCTGTGTGGGCTCCTGGTCCGGAGTGGCTCCAACGCTCGAAGCAGGAGTGCGTTCCTCCTGGATCTGGTCCACAAGGATCTAGATCTGGGCCATCTCTCCCTCCGGCACTGGATCCCTGGGAGGTGGCGGCGGCGACTGGTGGGGGGCATTCGTCCTCGTCGGGCTCTTTGTCTGTCCAGGGTGCGGGGCATGGCGTTCCTGCCCCGGCGGGGCAGGTCCCTTGCCTGACGGGCGCTGGCGTTGGGCCTCCCCCCCATGGTCCATCACTGGCCCGGTCCGACATCCTGTTGGCCCTCACCCTGGCGCGTCCTCGTCGGGGGTGGGGGATGGGATCCTTCCTCCTCCTCCCTCCCTTCCAATGCATTGCCCTAACCCTTCCACCCCGAGCAATCCCTCCGCGCTTACCTGCTTTGCCTATCATAAGCCCGGGCATTTCCAATCCAGATGCACCAATCCCCCTTTTTTCTTGATTTGCCATTCGGATGGGCACCTCACTGTCAACTGTCAGAATCGCCAGAAGCCTCCCTCCTTCCTCCAATTTGGCTCGGGTCTTCCTGGATGCTCCTTTTTTGCTTTGGATAGTGATCTGCCTGTTCTGATGGCGGCCCCCTCCCTCTCCAATGCTGCCATAGTCACGGTGCAAGAGCAAAATATTTCCTCCCAAACTCTGCTTGAAGGGCTTCGGATCTGGGATGTCGAAGGTTGGGACTGGCAAGTCAGTCAGTTGTCCGATTTTGAGTTCTTTGTTGTTTTCCCCTCCAAGGAATATCTCTGTATGATTGCGTCGTGCACCAGCTTCACCCTCCCCCTCAATCAGCTCGTGGTGTCAGTGAAGCCTGCCTCATGTGGTGGAAAAGCCGTTGGCCCTCTCTCTCAGGTGTGTGTTTTGGTGGGTGATGTGCCAGCGGGGCTCCAGTCTTCTCCCTTTCTGATGGCTTTCGGCGCTTTGATTGGTAAACCAGTGGAAGTGGGTGTGGAGTCATTGGAGAGGGTTGGCCCAACTCGTATCAAGGTTTGGTGTGTTGACCCGCTCTGTGTTCATGGTTCAATTGATGTGCTCCCCTCGCCCAATGGTGTCAGACTTCGTGTTCGGGTGGAAGGGGCTGAAGCCTTTCACCCACCCCCGACTCCTCCCCCATACAACCTCTCGGATAAACATGATAAGAACGGGGACGGCTCTATGGGTGGGCAGAACCCTAGTGGGGGTTCTGATCTGCGCTTCACCCACTCCGAGTGGGATGGGCTGGCTGAATCTGAGCAGGAATTGTTCAAGTCTCAAGCGCCTATTGATAAGGCCCCTCGCGATGTGATGGTTGCCCCTCCTTCTATTCCAGTGATGCCTGCTAAAGATGATCTGTTGCACAAGAAACCGTCTGCCACGGCTACTCCCATCTTCGGGGCCTGCTCCAATCTACCTGGTCCTCCTCCTTCCCCCACGCGCTCGCGCATTGAGGACCTGCCCCTCTCCCCCGGTCATGCTGATGATGATTCACAGTGTAAGAGGAAGAAGAACTCTTCGGTGCGGAAGTACTCTGCGAAGAGCAGGGCTTCTTTGGGCTCTAAGCAGTCGATGACGGGTGTGTGTTTCTACCTCGACAAGGATCTGGGTTTGGTGTCGCATTCGGGCCCCGTCCCAGCTTCTCCCGTGGCCTGCTCTCCCTCGATTCGGTCGCCTACCTCCACAGCTCGCAAGGGTAGGCGGGTGCATGACGTGGGCGAATCGGTGGTGGTGCAAGTGGAGCGACGGGCGGCTGCTAAGGACCTTCCTCCTTCAGGTAATAATCTTGGTCCGATATCTCCCCCTTCCCCAATTTGGCTTGTTCTTCCTCCTCTTTCTGATGATCACCTGTTAAATATTATGTCTGATGTTGGTGTTATGGTCGACCCCGAGTTAGGATCCCCTTCTTCCCTCCTTTCTTCTATTCGGGCCAATGAGATGGCCCATGCGGCCATTGCTAGAGCCAAAGAGGTCGTTGCCTCTTCGGCTGCAGTTTCGGTGGGTGTTGGGGCACAGGGGGCTGGAGTGGAGGTTGGTAGTGGCCAACCTCAGCCAAGCGCTTCCAGGAGGGGTCCTACCAAAAGATCAAAACCCTGCATAGCTCCTAGCAGGTCGAGTCTCCGTATCAAAAACCTTCCCTATAAATGAAAGCCTTATTTTGGAATATCAGGGGTTTTGGTGCTAGGGGCCACCGAAACTAGATTAAGGATTTAGTGCGTGGGAACAGATTTGGTTGGGCTAGTCGAAACCTTTAAGGAATCTTTCTCTCCCATCGAACTTTCTGTGATCGCGGGCATGGACAGATTCGATTGGCATGTGCTTCCTGCTTCGGGCCACTCGGGAGGGATCCTGATTGGCTCTAAAAAAGATGTCTTTGATTTTGTAGCTTTTGATCATGGTATTTTTTGGGAAAGCACGATAGTTTTTCATAAAGCTCTTAACATCCTGTGGGAATTCATTGTGGTATATGGTCCGGCTGATCACTCGCTATCCTCTTTGTTCCTGGATGAGCTCTCTACTAAGATAGAGGCATGTAATTTACCGATAGTTATCGGTGCTAACTTTAGTCTTCTTCGCTCTCCCTTGGACAAAAGCAATAGCAAGATCTCCTGGCTTCTGGCTAATGCCTTCAACGACTTTATTAGCTCTTGTGCTATTCGCGAGCTTCCTAGGGTAGGGGCCCGTTTCACTTGGTCCAACCATCAGGCCATCCCAATTAGATCAGTACTTGACAAAGTGTTTATGTGCTCTAGATGGGATTCTCTCTTTCCTCGGGCCTCCCTTCTCGTTAAAAGTATCGTGGGCTCTGACCATACCCCTCTCCTTCTTGATGGTGGGATGCATCAAGATAGACCGCCCTCTAGATTCCAAATTTATGCTTCCTGGTTGCTCGTTGATGGGTTTAATGACATGTTGGCTTCTAAGATACTTAATCTCTTATCCCCAAATTCTCGTTCCTTTGGCCCTATGGATGATTGGCATTCCTGTTCCTATAACCTGCGCAAATTTCTTAGAGGCTGGGCCCGTAACTACGCTACGGAGGAACATAGATCGAAGGACTCTCTCGAATCCCAGATCATGGAACTAGACCGTACGACCGATTCTTTGGGTCTCTCCGATGATGGGTGGGCTTCGCGATATAATCTTGAGGCCGCTTTGATGCAGTTGCATCTACAAGTAGAAGTCTATTGGCGCCAGCGTGGCACGTTAAATTGGACGCTAAAAGGGGATTCCCCTACCGTGTATTTCTTTGCTATGGCCAATGGTCGGAGGAGAAGGCGTTGTATTAACAGCCTGATTATTAATGGAGCTCGGTCCTCGGACCAACCCGTGATCCTCTCCCATGTGGTGGATTTCTTCTCGTTGTTATTAGCGGCCAAACCTGCTTCTGGTTTCTCTATTTCTCCCTCCTTGTGGGACCATCGTATGAAAATTTTGAACGAAGAGAACGATGCCTTGATGGTGCCCCTATCCGATAAGGAAATTTGGGATGTGGTTAACTCTACAAACCCTAATGCTGCTTCAGGGCCGGATGGATTCTCGATCCCCTTCTTCAGAAAATTCTGGCCGCAGTTGAGACAGTTGGTTTGTAATGTATTCGGGGTTTTTGTCTAGGGCTATTGACATATCTCGTCTCAACTATGCGGTGATCACCTTGATTCCTAAAGTTAAAGGTGCTGAGCTGATTTCCCAGTTCAGGCCTATTGCGCTGATCAACAATTTCGCCAAGTTTCCTGCTAAGGGTTTTGGAACCCGTCTCTCCCCCGTTGCTCATAGAGTTATCAGCCCATTCCAATCAGCTTTCATCAAAGGGCGCTTCATTTTAGATGGGATTGTTTGTCTCCATGAGATAGTTCATGACTTGAGAGCTCGTAAATCTAAGGTTGTCATTCTAAAATTGGACTTTGAGAAAGCCTATGACTCAGTCAGTTGGCCTTTCCTGAGAAAGGTTCTCTTAGCGAAAGGCTTCGATGGGGCATATGTTCATTGTATTATGCAGTTGGTCTTGGGAGCCCACACCGCGGTCTCTGTTAATGGCCACATTATTAATTTTTTTGTCAACGGCAGGGGCCTGCGACAGGGCGATCCTGCGTCCCCTGTTCTGTTTAACTTCGTTGCCGATGCTTTTTCTCGCATCTTGTCTAGGGCGGCGCATCATGGTCATATCCTGCCGATGGTCTCTCATTTAATCCCAGAAGGTGTTACTCACCTGCAATACACTGATGATACCATTATTATGGTTGAACTGAACGATGATTGCATTGCCCACCTCAAATTCACCCTCCTATGTTTTGAGGCTGTCTCGAGTATGAAAATTAACTTTTCAAAGAGTGAGGTCCTGGTCACTGGTGTTTATGATTCAGAGGCTTTGAGAGTAGCTAGGCTTCTCAACTGTTCCTTCGGCTCCTTTCCCTTTAAATATCTGGGACTTCCCATCTCGCCTGATATGTTACATTTAAAGGATTTTGCTCCGGCTGTTTCTAAGGTGGGAAATAGGGTCCTCCCCTGGCGAGGTAGGTGATACGTCTCCAACGTATCTATAATTTTTTATTGTTCCATGCTATTATATTACCTGTTTTGGATGTTTATGGGCTTTACTTTACACTTTTATATCATTTTTGGGATTAACCTACTAACCGGAGGCCCAGCCCGTATTGCTGTTTTTTTGCCTATTTCAGTGTTTCGAAGAAAAGGAATATCAAATGGAGTCCAAACGGAATGAAACCTTCGGGAGAGTTATTTTTGGAACGGAAGCAATCCAAGAGACTTGGAGTTGAAGTCAGGGAATCTTCAAGGTGGCCACAAGGCAGGGAGGTGCACCCCCACCCTTGTGGGCCCCTCGCGGCTCCCCTGACCGACTACTTTCGCCTATATATGTCCATATACCCTAAAAACATCGGGGAACACAATAGATCGGGAGTTCCGCCGCCGCAAGCCTCTGTAGCCACCAAAAACCAATCGGGACCCTATTCCGGCACCCTGCCGGAGGGGGATCCCTCACCGATGGCCATCTTCATCATCCCGGCGCTCTCCATGACAAGGAGTGAGTAGTTCACCCTCGGGGCTGAGGGTATGTACCAGTAGCTATGTGTTTGATCTCTCTCTCTCTCTCTTTCTCTCTCTCTCTCTCTCGTGTTCTTGATTCGGCACGATCTTGATGTATCGCGAGCTTTGTTATTATAGTTGGATCTTATGATGTTTCTCCCCCTCTACTCTCTTGTAATGGATTGAGTTTTCCCTTTGAAGTTATCTTATCGGATTGAGTCTTTCAAGGATTTGAGAACACTTGATGTATGTCTTGCCGTGCTTATCTGTGGTGACAATGGGATATTCACGTGATCTACTTGATGTATGTTTTGGTGATCAACTTGTGGGTTCAATGAACTTATGCATAGGGGTTGGCACACGTTTTCGTCTTGACTCTCTGGTAGAAACTTTGGGGCACTCTTTGAAGTACTTTGTGTTGGTTGAATAGATGAATCTGAGATTGTGTGATGCATATCGTATAATCATACCCACAGATACTTGAGGTGACATTGGAGTATCTAGGTGACATTAAGGTTTTTGGTTGATTTGTGTCTCAAGGTGTTATTCTAGTACGAACTCTACGATAGATCGAACGGAAAGAATAGCTTCGTGTTATTTTACTACGGACTCTTGAATAGATCGATCAGAAAGGATAACTATGAGGTGGTTTCGTGCCCTACAATAATCTCTTCGTTTGTTCTCCGCTATTAGTGACTTTTTGAGTGACTCTTTGTTGCATGTTGAGGGATAGTTATATGATCCAGTTATGTTATTATTGTTGAGAGAACTTGCACTAGTGAAAATATGAACCTTAGGCCTTGTTTCCTAGCATTGCAATACCTTTTACGCTCACTTTTATCACTTGTTACCTTGCTGTTTTATAATTTCAGATTACAAATACTTATATCTACCATCCATATTGCACTTGTATCACCATCTCTTCGCCAAACTAGTGCACCTATACAATTTACCATTGTATTGGGTGTGTTGGGGACACAAGAGACTCTTTGTTATTTGGTTGCAGGGTTGCTTCAGAGAGATCATCTTCATCCTACGCCTACCACAGATTGATAAACCTTAGGTCATCCACTTGAGGGAAATTTGCTACTGTCCTACAAACCTCTGCACTTGGAGGCCCAAAAACGTCTACAAGAAGAAGGTTGTGTAGTAGACATCAAGCTCTTTTCTGGCGCCGTTACTGGGGAGGTGAGTGCTTGAAGGTATATCTTTAGATCTTGCAATCGAATCTTTTAGTTTCTTGTTTTATCACTAGTTTAATCTATAAAAGAAAACTACAAAAAAATTGAATTGAGTTTGTCCCATACGCTTCATCTTTTTAATATCTTTCGTGAAAATGATGGAAAGGAAAATTGTGCTCAAGTGCTAGAAGAAGAAATCTATAAAATGTTTGGCACTAAATCTTTGAATGGTGAGCATGATTGCAATGTTATTAGTATGAATTATTTGAATACCCACGATTCTAATGATATGCAAAGCCACAAGCTTGGGGATGCTATGTTTGATGAATATGATATTTTTTGTCCCCCAAGTTTTGATTTGCAAATTTATTATGATGAAAGCATGCCTCCTATTTATGATGATTATTGTGATGATACGTATGCTATAAACAATAATGATAATCATGAAACTTGTCATCATGATTTTAGTTTTCAATTGGATTATGCCTCACATGATAATTATTTTGTTGAGTTTGCTCCCCCTATTATTCATGAGAAGAAACTTGCTTATGTGAAGAGTAGTAAAATTTCTATGCAAGTAGATCATGAAAAGAATGCTTTAGGTGTTGGTTATATTGTTGAATTCATTCATGATGCTACTGGAAAATATTATGAGAGAGGAACATATGCTTGTAGAAATTGCAATAATATCAAGTTTCCTCTCTATGTATTGAAAATCTTGATGCTAAGCTTGTTTTTCCTTCCTATGCTAGTTGATTATTGTTCCCATAAGTTGTTTGCTCACAAAATGCCTATGCATAGGAAATGGGTTAGGCTTAAATGTTCTAGTCATATGCTTCATGATGCTCCCGTTATGTTTCAATTCTTATCTTTTATGTGAGCATCATTGAAATCATCATGCCTAGCTAGGGGCGTCAAACGATAGCGCTTGTTGGGAGGCAACCCAATTTTATTTTTGTTCCTTTGCTTTTGCTCCTGTTTAGTAACAAATATTTCATTTAGCCTCTGGTTAGATGTGTTTTTATGTTTTAATTAGTGTTTGTGCCAAGTATAGCCTTTGGAAAGACTTGGGTGAAGTCTATGTGATCTTGCTGTAAAAAACAAAAACTTTTGCGCTCACGAGATTAGCTGCCATTTTTTTTTACTGGAGAGTGATTTTAGGTTGATTATTTTTGAATATGAATAATATACAAAGTCCTCAGGTCCACCAATTTATTTCAGAATTTTTGGAGTTACATAAGTATTCGAATGATACAGATTACTACAGATTGTTCTGTTGTTGACAGATTCTGTTTTCTATGTGTTGTTTGCTTATTTTGATGAATCTATGAGTAGTATCGGAGGGTATGAACCATAGAAAAGTTGGAAAACAGTAGATATTACATCAATATGAATTTATAATGAGTTCACAACAGTACCTAAGTGGTGGTTTTATTTTCTTATACTAACAAAGCTTATGATATTTTCTGTTGAGTTTTGTGTTGTGAAGTTTTCAAGTTTTGGGTAAAGATTCGATGGACTATGGGATAAGGAGTGGCAAGAACCTAAGCTTGGGGATGCCCAAGGCATCCCAAGGTAATATTAAAGTACAATCAAGAGCCCAAGCTTGGGGATGCCCCAGAAGGCATCCCCTCTTTCGTCTTCGTTCATCGGTAACTTTACTTGGGGCTCTATTTTTATTCACCAGATGGTATGTGTTTTGCTTGGAGCGTCATTTTCTTTTGTTATTATTTGCTTGATATTATTTAGAATAATTTTTTGCATCTATATTTTCAATAAAAATGTCAAGGATAGCCTTTACCATGCTTATTTTGCAAGTATACATGTTACTGTTTCAAAACAGGAAGTTTACCTCTGTTGCAAAAATTTCCTGGAAAAGTCAGAGAATGATATAATATTGAAACTTTTTGCATATTGAGATCTAATAAATTTTATACAGTTTAGTATTTTTATCATAATTTTTGGAGTTAGGGAAGTATGATGAATCTTGCATTCTTTACAGACTATACTGTTTTGGCAGATTGCTGTTATGTTTGCATTGTTTGCATATGTTTGCTTGTTTAATGATTCTATTTGAGGATAGGAGTATTAAATATGCAGAGACATTAAGTATGCAATGTTGAATAATAATTTTAGTGATTTGTTACAGTAGAAATTGATAAGGTTTTTGCATTGGTTTATACTAACTTATCTCACGAGTTCTTGTTGAGTTTGGTGTGGATGAAGCTTTCCAGATTTAGGAAACCGAGATATAAAAAGGAATTAAGGAGACACAAAAGCTCAAGCTTGGGGATGCCCAAGGCACCCAAATATAACATTTCAAGAAGTCTCAAGCATCTATGTTTGGGGATGCCCCGGTAGGCATCCCACCTTTCTTCTTCAACAATTATCGGTTAATGTCGGTTGAGCCTAAGTTTTTGCTTCTTCACATGAGTTGTGCTATCCTTGCAATGCCATTTTATTTTATTTTTTCTTTCTGTTGGAATAAATTACTTAAGATCTGAAATACTTAAATGTTATAGAGTCTTCACATAGTTGCATAATTATTCGACTATTCATTGATCTTCACTTATATCTTTCGGAGTAGTTTGTCATTTGCTCTAGTGCTTCACTTATACCCTTTTAGAGCACGGTGGTGGTTTTATTTTGAAGAAATAGATGAACTCTCATGCTTCACTTATATTATTTTGAGAGTCTTTTAGAACAGCATGGTATTTGCTATGGTTATAAAATTGGTCCTAGAATGATGGGCATCCAAGTTGGGTATAGTAAAAATTATCATAGAAAGTGAATTGAATACTATGATCAACTTGATGCTTGATAGTTGTTTTGAGATATAAAGGTGGTAATGTTAGAGTCATGCTAGTTGGATAATTATGAAATTGAGAAATACTTGTGTTGAAGTTGGCAAGTCCCGTAGCATACATGTATGGTAAAAGTTGTGTAACAAATTTGTTGCATGGGGTGCTCTTTTGATTGCGTTCCTTATGTGTGGAGGTCGGGGGCGCGCGATGGTTAACTCCTACCAACCTCCCCCCTAGGAGCATGCGTAGTAGTACTTTGCTTCGAGGGCTAATAAAACTTTTGCAATAAGTATATGAGTTCTTTATGACTAATGTGAGTCCATGGATTATACACACTCTTACCCTTCCATCATTGCAAGCCTCTTCCGTATCGTGCATTGCCCTTTCTCACCTTGAGAGTTGGTGCAAACTTCGCCGGTGCATCCAAACCCCGTGATACGATATGCTCTATCACACATAAACCTCCTTATATCTTCCTCAAAACAGCCACCATAGCTACCTATTATGGCATTTCCATAGCCATTCCAAGATATATTGCCATGCAACTTTCTACTGTTCCGTTCATCATGACACGTATCATCATTGTCATTTTGCCTTGCATGATCATGTAGTTGACATCATATTTGTGGCAGATCCACCTTGCATAACTTTTCATACATGTCACTCTTGAGTCATTGCCCATCCCGGTACACCACCGGAGGCATTTGTTGGAAATATGCCCTAGAGGCAATAATAAAAGCATTATTATTATATTTCCTTGTTCATGATAATTGTCTTTATTCATGCTATAATTGTGTTATCCGGAAATCGTAATACATGTGTGAATAATAGACACCAACATGTCCCTAGTGAGCCTCTAGTTGACTAGCTCGTTGATCAACAGATAGTCATGGTTTCCTGACTATGGACACTGGATGTCATTGATAACGAGATCACATCATTGGGAGAATGATGTGATGGACAAAGACCCAATCCTAAACATAGCACAAGATCGTATAGTTCGTTTGCTAGAGTTTTCCAATGTCAAAGTATCTTTTCCTTAGACCATGAGATCGTGTAACTCCCGGATACCGTAGGAGTACTTTGGGTATGCCAAACGTCACAACGTAACTGGGTGACTATAAAGGTAGACTACGGGTATCTCCGAAAGTGTCTGTTGGGTGACATGGATCAAGACTGGGATTTGTCACTCCGTATGACGGAGAGGTATCACTGGGCCCACTCGGTAATGCATCATCATAATGAGCTCAGAGTGACCAAGTGTCTGGTCACGGGATCATGCATTACGGTACGAGTAAAGTGACTTGCCGGTAACGAGATTGAACGAGGTATTGGGATACCGACGATCGAATCTCGGGCAAGTAATATATCGATAGACAAAGGGAATAGCGTACGGGATTGATTAAATCCTCGACATCGTGGTTCATCCGATGAGATCATCGTGGAGCATGTGGGAGCCAACATGGGTATCCAGATCCCGCTGTTGGTTATTGACCGGAGAGTCGTCTCGGTCATGTCTGCTTGTCTCCCGAACCCGTAGGGTCTACACACTTAAGGTTCGGTGACGCTAGGGTTATGAAGATATGTATATGCAGAAACCCGAATGTTGTTCGGAGTCCCGGATGAGATCCGGGACGTCACGAGGAGTTCCGGAATGGTCCGGAGGTAAAGAATTATATATAGGAAGTGCTATTTCGGGCATCGGGACAAGTTTTGGGGTTATCGGTATTGTACCGGGACCACCGGAAGGGTCCCGGGGGTCCACCGGGTGGGGCCACCTGTCCCGGGGGGCCACATGGGCTGTAGGGGGTGCGCCTTGGCGTAGATGGGCAAAGGGCACCAGCCCCTATAGGCCCATGCGCCTAGGGTTTCCACCATGGAAGAGTCCATGTGGTGGAAGGCACCCCTAGGTGCCTTGGGGGGGAGGGAAACCTCCCCTTGGCCGCCGCCCCCCTAGTAGATGCCATCTACTAGGGCCGGCGCCCCCCCTGGCACCCCTATATACAGTGGGGGGGAGAGGAGGGATTTCAGACCAGCCCCTGGCGCCTCCATCTCTCCCCGTTACGTCTCTCCCTCGTAGTCTCGGCGAAGCCCTGCTGCTGTGACGCCCTGCATCCACCACCACGCCGTCGTGCTGCTGGATCTTCATCAACCTTTCCTTCCCCCTTGCTGGATCAAGAAGGAGGAGACGTCTCCCGTCCCGTACGTGTGTTGAACGCGGAGGTGCCGTCCGTTCGGCGCTGGTCATCGGTGATTTGGATCACGTCGAGTACGACTACATCATCACCGTTCTTTTGAACACTTCCGTGCGCGATCTACAAAGGTATGTAGATGCATCTAATCACTCGTTGCTAGATGAACTCCTAGATGATCTTGGTGAAACGAGTAGGAAATTTTTTGTTTTCTGCAACGTTCCCCAACAGCATTCATATAGAGTCATATCTTGTTCTAGTTTCGAGTTGTAATTCATGAGTTGTAAATAAATAGAAGTGTGATGATCATCATTATTAGAACATTGTCCGCAATAAAAAAAGAAAGGCCAAAAAAGGCCAATAAAAAAAGAAAAAGGCCAAAAAAAGAAAGGCCCAAAAAAAACGGGGGGGACAATGTTACTATCCTTTTCTACACTTGTGCTTCAAAGTAGCACCATGTTCTTCATATAGAGAGTCTCTTATGTTGTCATTTTCATATACTAGTGAGAATTTTTCATTATAGAACTTGACTTGTATATTCGAACGATGGGCTTACTCAAAATGCCCTAGGTCTTCGTGAGCAAGCAAGTTGGATGCACACCCACTTAGTTTCTTTTGTTGAGCTTTCATATATTTATAGCTCTAGTGCATCCGTTGCATGGCAATCCCTACTCCTCATGTTGACATCAATTGATGGGCATCTCCATAGCCCGTTGATTAGCCTCGTCAATGTGATACTTTCTCCTTTTTTATCTTCTCCACACAACCTCCATCATCATATTCTATTCCACCCATAGTGATATATCCATGGCTCACGCTCATGTATTGCGTGAGAGTTAAGAAAAAGCGGAAGCACGCTAAAAAGTATGAACCAATTGCTTGGCTGAAACCGGGGTTGTGTATGATGGGAGTATTTTGTGTGATGAAAATGAAGCATAGCCTAACTATATGACTTTGTAGGGATGAACTTTCTTTAGCCATGTTATTTTGAAAAGACATGATTGCTTAGTTAGTATGCTTGAAGTATTACTATTTCTTATGTCAATATGAACTTTTATTTTGAATCATTTGGATCTGAGCATTCATGCCACAATAAAGAAAATTACATTGAGAATTATGCTAGGTAGCATTCCACATCAAAAATTCTGTTTTTATCATTTACCTACTCGAGGACGAGCATGAATTAAGCTTGGGGATGCTTGATACGTCTCCAACGTATCTATAATTTTTGATTGTTCCATGCTATTATATTACCTGTTTTGGATGTTTATGGGCTTTACTTTACACTTTTATATCATTTTTTGGGACTAACCTACTAACCGGAGGCCCAGCCCATATTGCTGTTTTTTTGCCTATTTCGGTGTTTCGAAGAAAAGGAATATCAAACGGAGTCCAAACGGAATGAAACCTTCGGGAGAGTTATTTTTGGAATGGAAGCAATCCAGGAGACTTGGAGTTGAAGTCAGGGAAGCTTCGAGGTGGCCACGAGGCAGGGAGGCACGCCCCCACCCTTGTGGGCCCCTCACGGCTCCCCTGACCGACTTCTTTTGCCTATATATGTCCATATACCCTAAAAACATCGGAGAACACAATACATCGGGAGTTCCGCCACCGCAAGCCTCTGTAGCCACCAAAAACCAATTGGGACCCTGTTCCGGCACCCTGCCGGAGGGGGGATCCCTCACCGGTGGCCATCTTCATCATCCCGACGCTCTCCATGACGACGAGGGAGTAGTTCACCCACGGGGCTGAGGGTATGTACCAGTAGCTATGTGTTTGATCTCTCTCTCTCTCTCTCTCTTGTATTCTTGATTCGGCACGATCTTGATGTATCACGAGCTTTGCTATTATAGTTGGATCTTATGATGTTTCTCCCCCTCTACTCTCTTGTAATGGATTGAGTTTTCCCTTTGAAGTTATCTTATTGGATTGAGTCTTTAAGGATTTGAGAACACTTGATGTATGTCTTGTCGTGCTTATTTGTGGTGACAATGGGATATTCACGTGATCTACTTGATGTATGTTTTGGTGATCAACTTGCGGGTTCAATGAACTTATGCATAGGGGTTGGCACACGTTTTCATCTTGACTCTCCGGTAGAAACTTTGGGGCACTCTTTGAAGTACTTTGTGTTGGTTGAATAGATGAATCTGAGATTGTGTGATGCATATCGTATAATCATACCCACAGATACTTGAGGTGACATTGAAGTATCTAGGTGACATTAGGGTTTTGGTTGATTTGTGTCTTAAGGTGTTATTCTAGTACGAACTCTATGATAGATCGAACGGAAAGAATAGCTTCGTGTTATTTTACTACGGACTCTTGAATAGATCGATCAGAAAGGATAACTTTGAGGTGGTTTCGTACCCTACAATAATCTCTTTGTTTGTTCTCCGCTATTAGTGACTTTGGAGTGACTCTTTGTTGCATGTTGAGGGATAGTTGTATGATCCGGTTATGTTATTATTGTTGAGAGAACTTGCACTAGTGAAAGTATGAACCTTAGGCCTTGTTTCCTAGCATTACAATGCCGTTTACGCTCACTTTTATCACTTGTTACCTTGCTGTTGTTATAATTTCAGATTACAAATACTTATATCTACCATCCATATTGCACTTGTATCACCATCTCTTCGCCGAATTAGTGCACCTATACAATTTACCATTGTATTGGGTGTGTTGGGGACACAAGAGACTCTTTGTTATTTGGTTGCAGCGTTGCTTGAGAGAGACCATCTTCATCCTACGCCTCCCACGGATTGATAAACCTTAGGTCATCCACTTGAGGGAAATTTGCTACTGTCCTACAAACCTCTGCACTTGAAGGCCCAACAACGTCTACAAGAAGAAGGTTGTGTAGTAGACATCAGTAGGTACAATACCAATGCCAGGAAAGTTGCTTTGTTTAATGCTTGTCTGTCCTTCCTTCCTATGTTTCTAATGGGCTTCTATCTTCTCTCGGCTGGTATTCATGTCGGTTTTGACAAGCACAGGGATTGCTTTCTATTGGAACGCTGCTGACAACACTCGGAAATATAGGCTGGTCAAATGGAAACTCATGTGTAGGCCTAAAAACCTTGCGGGGTTAGGCATAATCAACATGTCAGTCATGAACAAATGCCTTTTGATCAAATGGTGGTGGAAAATTATGTCTACTGGGGCCAGCTCCTTATGATATTCTATTCTGAAAGCTAAATAACTCTCGCAATCTGGCTCGATGTTTGCTGGGGCCCGGCGTGGATCTCAATTTTGGAAGGACCTGATTAAAGTTCGGCCTCTGTTCCTTGAACAAGTTAAGTTCATCCTAGGAGATGGCTCCTCGGTTCGTTTTTGGCTTGATTGGTGGTGCTGAGACACTCCCCTTTCTGTTAGCTTCCCTGTTCCTTTTTCGTTCTGCCCTAACCCGAATGTCTCCATCGCAGAGGTGTCGGTTAATAATTTGGACCTGGCTTTCCGTCGCTCCTTGTCACCTGAAGAGTTGGAAGATTGGCAAAAACTCTGCCTTTTTTCCCTCGCTCTCGGAGGCTTCGGATTCGGTGGTTTGGCCTCATTCCTCCTCAGGCCATTTTTCAGTTAAATCCTTGTACTCTAGACTTATTGGTGGTGCCCCTTCTAATAGGTTCTCTGGCATTTGGCGTTCCCGTGTTCCACCGAAAATTAAAATCTTCCTCTGGCAGGCCTTCAGAGGCCGTCTCCCCGCGGCTGACTAGATTCATAAGAGAAACGGGCCGGGCTAGGAGTTTTGTGCGCCTTGTGGTGCCTTGGAGGACACGAATCATATTTTTTCCACTGCGTTCTTGCTAAGCTGGTTTGAAGCTGTGTCAGATCCTGGCTCCAGGTTATTTGGAACCCCTCCTCCTTTCTTGAGCTGAGAAACCTTGCCAATTCGTTGGCTGGGACGACTAAGAGGGTTTTCTGGGTTGGTCTGGGTGCGATATGTTGGTCGTTGTGGACTATTAGGAACAAAATTACGATCGAACATGTCTTTCCTACTAAAGTTGCTGACTGTCTATTTAAATCATGTATCTTCTTGCAGCAGTGGAGATCATTGACTAAGGAGGACGATCGGGGCGCTCTGGACCTGCTCATATCTAAAATTCGGGCCTCGACGTCGTCTCTTATTGGGCAGGATCCTGATGTCTGATCTCGTCTTTCGGTAGTTCTTAGTCTTCGTTGCTGGCTTTGTCTTTTCTTATTATCCGGCCTACGTGCCGTGTTTGATAGGGTGCCATGTATCTTTCATACTTTCGTGCTCGTGGCTCTTGGTCGTGTTTGGGTGAACTGGTGGTGGCTTCGTCCCCGTGTTGTTGTTTGGGCTTGTGACTCTGCCGTGTGGCTTTATTTATAAAGTCGGGCTAAGGTTTTTTCTCTAGAAAATAAGCCAAGCCTGTATTCAGTATGTTTGTTATGCACGGAAGATTGTCGAATGAGATTCAGTATGTTTTGTTTTTCTCAAGGGGAATGCTTTTGATGTCACAAGAGTCTACTCCAGAAGGATGAGATTCAGTATGTTTGACATGCACGGAAGTTTTATGATTAACCGCCTGATTATAACCGTTTTAATTGGAGGAAATTCGCCTTTTTGACATGACGCCGGTCCCTCTCTCAACACGCGCACGAACGCCCACCGTTCTTCCATTTCCTGCTTTCCTCACCGAAACCAGAGTGCGCGTCCAAAGCCCTCTCACCAGCGAAATGGTAAAATCCATCCCCTGAGCTCGTCCCGGATCCGCACCTCCTCTCCACCGCAGGCCGCCGCGGCCGTGTCTCCTCAGCCCGCAGTTCCGCGCTTGCTCCACCAGATCACCGTCCACCACCCAGTTGAGTTCTCGGAAAGCGACCTGCGGGGGGGTCGCAGCGGCGGGGTGGAGCGGATCTGCGCCGAGGTCGAGGGGAGGTTGCGACGGCTCTCCACTCCCGCCTAGGAAATACGCGACGCTGATGCTCGGCGCCGGCCTCGGCTCTAGAATCGGCAAGGCGATGGCGGCCCTGCTCCGGCGCAGCCGCCGGCTGCTTCGAACCGCTGCACCAGCTGGCAGCAGGGCGCCATGGTCGGAGCTCCCGCCGGACCTGCTGGTCCTCGTGCTGTCCCGCCTTCCCTCCTACGACGACCGCGTCAGCCTCCGCGCCGTCTGCCGGCCGTGGCGCTCCGCCGCGCGCCTGCAGCCGACGCCCTCGCCGTTCGCGTGGCTCTTCGTCCGCGCCGACACCTTCCTCGCCCTCCCCGAGGGCGCGCTCCACCGCATGCCCCTCGACCGCCACGAAATCCTCTTGCGTGTCCCCACTGCCACTGGCCGCATGTTCTTCCTTGTGCACCGCGACGGCAGCTGCTACCTGACGAACCCTTCTTCTTCCGGGGAGAATGACATTACCCCTCTGCACATTAGCAGCGACAGCCTCAAGATCGACCTCGGCTGCCGCAGCTACAACTGGATCAGGAAGGTGGTGGTGTCCGATCCCATCGTCGCTGTTCCCTACTGTGGCATGGTCACAGTCTTTCCTCGCAAGACGGCGTCGCCAGGTGCCAGATTGTGCTGGGTGCCCCCTGCAATGTTTCCAACACGAAGCATCCATGTCGACACCGACATTGCACTCTTCCAAGGTGAGCTCTACGTAGTGCTCACCAATAAACACAACAAGAGTGGCTCTGAACTGCCGGAGCTCCATCGCCTGGAAATCGCGACGAGCAGAACCGCGTCAGGTCAGTCCAATGCATACGCCGCACGCCAAGAAACCACGTGGACGACGACCCTGGCCTGCCTCGGTCTCCTGCCTGGACGCCAAGAAACGGCGTGGACCGAACCTGGCACTCCGTCTTCTACCTTGTCGCATGCGGCGACCGGCTGCTAATGGTGGAAAGGCGGACCCTCGTTGAGCGCTTCGTGGTCTGGGAGGGTGGCACCCGAGAGCGCGGTTCGAGTCCCATACGGACCCAGCTCGAGGCCTGGGAGGGGGTGGACCTGATCGGCGGCCATGGGCATTGGAGCAAGGTGGACACGTTGATGGGGCATGCGCTCTTTGTCAGCCGAGGCTGCTCTCAGTCGCTCCCTGCAGCAGCCCAATGTGGAGCTCGAGAGGATTGCATCTACTTTGCCATGACTGAGAGTCCTAGACGGAAAAGGGAGCCTCAGGATGACGTTTTCTGCTGTGTTGTGTACAACGTGAGAGACAGGACAATGGAGCCATTGGAGACGTGCGAACCGACGATCAGTCCATGGGAACCCACCTGGTTTTTCCCTGCCCATGCTTGAATGACATATATATCTGTCCTCCTTGGTTTAACCGTCAAAAAAACTAATCATATCTGATTTGAGTATGCCAGTTAATCACTTCCCTTGTAAAACGAGGAGAAAAAAGCTATGCCCGTGATGAAGAACATTTATCTGGATAGAGTGAATTTGTATAGGGTCAGTTGTATGAAGGGTCAGTTAACATTTATCTGATCTGAACATTTATCTGTAATTGTAACCCGGTTTGATGAACCTTGAATCAGTTAACATTTTACTCCCTCCGTTTCAAATTACTCGTCGTGGTTTTAGTTCAAATTTGAACTAAAACCATGATGGGTAATTTGGAACGGAGGGAATAGCAGTGAAGCACTACTAGGGAAAACCTTATACACAGAAACTTATCAGTAGCGCGGTCTAAAATAAGGCGCTACTACTAATTAGTACTCCCTCCGTCCGGAATTACTCGTCTGAGAAATGCATAAAAATGGATGTACCTAAAACAAAAATACATCTAGATACATTCATTCCTTCGACAAGTATTTTGGGACGGAGGGAGTAGTAGCGAGGGGTATAAAACCCACGCTACAACTAAGTTGATAGTAGTAGCGAGGGGTATAAACCCGCGCTACTACTAAGTGGTCTCCACCATGCCCTCGGGGAAAGACCATAGTAGTAGCGAGGGGTATAAAACTCTCGCTACTACTAAGTTGATAGTAGTAGCGAGGGATACAAACCCGCGCTGCTACTAAGTGGCCTCCACTGTTGCACCATCCACCCCGGCCCGATACACTCCCATCCGACGTAAGCGCGAGCATCTCGACGACGGGCCTCCTTGATTTCAGCGGCGGTGGAGGATTCCGGCACGCGCGGCGAGGCATCCGTCCTTCCATGACGGCCTTGTTGGAGTTGTGTCGAATATTGTGTACAAGGTAGGTTACAGTTGGACTTGTAGTTGTATTGTGTTTACAAGGTATGGAGTCGTGTCCAAGTAGGACACTTGTATCCTAGGCCTCTCTTATATAACGGGGGTAGACACACGATGTAACCTATGCCAACATAATAGCACAGGCGCGCAAGGGGAGCCGGCGGCATGTGCCGGCGCCCGGGTGGCTGGTGTGCGGTATTGTGATGGTGTCATGGGGAGGAGCGCCCGTAGTCAGGCCCCGGGGATGTAGCCATATCGGTGAACCTCGTTAACAAATCTCGGTGTCGTGCCTCGTGCGATTGCTTGGTCTTCGGATGATCAACGGTATGCCTCGGGTTTATTCTAACAAGTGGTATCATGAGCTAGGTTGTTCGGAGGTTGTTGTGTTGATTTAGAGGAAGAGCGGGGCGTAAACGTGCAAGCTGACTGCGATTTGTTCCAAGCCTCGACGAGATGCGATCGGAATCAGAGGCGTCAGGCGAGTCGTGCGGCGGTGGATCGATGGATTGATCGGGCGAGCGTACTCGAGGCGCACGCTGAGATCGCTGGCGCCTGGCGGCCTATCCTGCAGGCAAGCCCAGGCAGGGCAGGCCGAGCAAGCCCCAAGTGGGGCTGCAGCCCGTGCAGCCGGGCAGGCCGAGGCGCGGCAGCATGAGCAGGATGGCTGGTGAAGCAGACACGCAGGAAAGCGCTACGAAGCAGCGAACCGTGTGATTTGTTTGAGAAAAAAAAGAGGACCGAGTCCTTGTGTGCGACGCGGACAAAGGCAGTAGATCAATGGGGAAGGAAAATCCATCAAACGATACGTATTCTGTGAATAGTATGGCATTGGCAGGACAAGGCAATAGCTAGCGTCGGGAGTTGTGCCCGGGAGCTACATGAAAGACCAAGTTTGGTTGGATTTTGCTATTAGTACATGGGGGTGTACCTCATCAGGTTTTGCTCGTGTACTTGGGGCATTGCAGTGGAAGCTCACTCAATTTTTCACAGCGTCAGTCATACGAAGAATCATGACGCCATCGGGCATCGGGTTTGAGGTGGAGAAGTTCAACGGAACAGAAAACCTTGGGTTATGGCAGACAAGGGTGACAAATTTGTTGGCACAAGAGGGATGCTCGAAGGCGTTACAGGAAGTCATGTCAGCTGTGATGAATGGAAATTTCGTGAAAGACGATTTGGGAGCCTTGAGCGTGTCATACAGTCGACCGAGTTCGGCGGGGTTGGACTTGCAGTCTGACGGATCGACGTGAGTCGATTGGAACAGAAGACGGTGGTGGGATCAGCGACAGCGACATAGAAGCGTGATGCTGATGGTGACCGACTTCTGGGGCGTGAAAACACGTGGCACAGGCCTGAGTGCTTGTGTGCCTTCGACAAGGCTATGGCGCGGGGTTGATTCAAGACGGCGTACGCATGAGAGCTTGAAGTCGACGAGGCGCGGGGTGGCGCGTACAACCACCATGGAGTCATGTTGAAGGTGGAGCTGGATTGAGGGGCTACGGCGTAAGTGCATAGAGAGTCGAAGCCTATTCAGCGGCGGGAAAAAAGCGAGTGACATGCAGTTCGGACTGGAGCCCAGTGGTCTGATGGAATCGTGAAACTCGTCATCGGTCGGTGATGATCGGTGGTACTCTGCAGTGGGGGTTGAGTGGTGTGGTTTTGCGACCCTTGAGACTCGACCGGGACAGCGGAGGCTCGACGCGGTAATGGCGGCGAGGCGTGCGGTATGCACGGGACATGGAGACGGGCCAGGGCTCTGGTGGCCATACATGTGGTGAGACAACTGCGAATTTGACTCGGGATGACTACAATCAATGGTGAATTTCCTTCAAGTTTCAGACAGGCGGTCAAGAAAGGAGCGGTGATGTTGAGTTCAGGTAACTCTTATGTGTGACACCCAATATGTGAGTTGTTCACTTTCACGTAGGTCAGCGATCAGTGTGTGATGGCGTTGGACTGATGCTCTGGAAGTTGGGAGCGCAAACTAGAGTAATGTGGAACTTAATTTCGCTCGAGTGTTGACTGTGGTCAAAAAAAGAAGGGACTAGAAGTTGCGGGTGGAGTCACATGGAGTCTTTGGAGTAGCAGCGGTGCTCATGGGATAAACTCAAGTCCAATGTACATGGGAGTTTGACGCATGGACAAATTCAAGGTGGTGGAGTATATTCGCCAAGGTAGAGTTTGTTGGAGTTGTGTCGAATATTGTGTACAAGGTAGGTTACAGTTGGACTTGTAGTTGTATTATCTTTACAGGGTATGGAGTCGTGTCCAAGTAGGACACTTGTATCCTAGGCCTCTCTTATATAGCGGGGGTAGACACACGATATAACCTATGCCAACATAATAGCACAGGCGCGCAAGGGGGAGCCGGCGGCAATGTGCCGGCGCCCGGGTGGCTGGTGTGCGATATTGTGACGGTGTTATGGGGAGGAGCGCCCGTAGTCATGCCCCGGGGATGTAGCCATATCGGTGAACCTCGTTAACAAATCTCGGTGTCGTGCCTCGTGCGATTGCTTGGTCTTCGGATGATCAACGATATGCCTCGGATTTATTCTAACAGGTCTGATGGGCGGAGCGAGGTGGCACGGCATCCACGGCCTTCAGCCCCAGCGGCGGCGTGCGTCGAGGAGTCGGGGGGCTCTAACATGAGGCGCGGCGCCGCTCTCCCCTGCACGGCGGTAGTGGCCTCCCGCTGGCGGCAGTTACAGATTTTCTCGCGGCGGATCTGAGGTCAGTGGGTCTCCGACGCCGCGGGTGGTGGTCGCGGATGCCGATGCAGGGATGGTGCGGACAACATCAGGACGCCGACGTGCTGCGCTCTGGTTTGTTTTCTCGCCGATGCGGAGCTTGCTGCACGGACTGCCCAGCCCAGGCGTTGGCGAAGTCTCGCGTCATGGCAGCCACTACTTCGGCTGATGCGTGTGCGGCCCGGTATTGCCACTAGTTTCTGATGATAGCATTTATAGCGTACAGACATTAAACCATGACGATTCACCACTACTTCTGCCTCCCATTTTAGTGTCAATTGATGCTGGTCCGTGATAGTAGTCCTGGGATAGTAATTGATTTGGGATTTTGGATTTGATTCACTATTGGATTGATGCTACTTTTTCAGTTGTGTAAAAACAGAGCAAATTATCACCAACTGACATGGAAATTTTACAATTTTTTCATAGCTATCATCTTTTTTTAGTAAAACTAGGCACACATCGTCTCAGAGACGACTTCTCCCTCGGACAGGCCTAGGTCCAGCATCTCAACAACCAAGCAATTCATATTGGTATTGGGTCCCTAGGAGCATTTGTCAGGATGCTATCTGTACCCAACGAACTGTCGATTTCTTCAGTTAAATTGCCAACAGCTTCAGTTAATGCTTGAGTAATCCACGGCAACTCTTCGCTGTCGGTTGAAGCGTGGAAAGCTGCAAGTCGAGGTGGTACTAACAACAAGCGAGACCTTCTACTAGCTAATGTCAGTTCCGATGTTTTATTTCTCAAGGTCACAAGCCTATTCCTCAAGTATAGACATGAGATTTCTCTGGCCATGTCCTGCTGCCTAGCATATTCTAATCAGAGGGCAAATGTTTTCATGGACATTTGTTGATGTATTTAACATGGGGCGTTTTTCGGATCAAGCGAAAAAGAAATTAACTCATCAGCCTTTACAATTGTGGGGAATATATCTGTCAAACACCACCCCCAAAATGAGTTTCCAGTTCCTCCACATGAGGTAGCAGGCAAAGCACAAGAAATTGTTGAGTCCAGATTAGATGACAATAATAGAGAACTTTTCCTTTTGTTAATTAGAACCTTGCCGGGTGAACAAAGCTGTTTGCACTGTTCATCTCTAGGTGCCAGCGTTATTTCCTGTTGACATATTTGCCATGTGTTGTTCTGTGTAGTGCTGTTCTCAGTTTTTGCATCAGGCTTTTGAACCCGTTTGTATGTTCGTTAATATTGTGCAGCCAACATATACAACTCCTGCTCCTAGAAATCCTTCTGTGTCATCAGGATGTTTTAGTGTCAAATCCTACACCACTCACATCTGATTTTGCCTTTTTTATTTCTCTATATGTGTACTTTGAATTTCGATCGATTTTTTTTAATGATTTGTTGACATGTGTGTTGTGAACATCCACATTTTTTTATTTTTTTGGAACATGTAAATTCAACTTTTTAAAATTGGTATCATGGGAGCATATAAGAGATGGTATCACCTGATATTCTCTCTTTAGGGTAGGGTAGCTAGTGCGCACAACAATTTTCTAGAATGTGTAAAAGAATGTTTTTTTTCGGCAAAGGGTGGATCTTTTTTGTGAAAAGAATTCCAACATGTTCATCTTCAATCATGGCAATACAATGAACGTCAAAAATAATAAAAATTACATCTAGGCCCGTAGACCACCTAGCGATAACTACAGGCTCTAAAGCGAGCCGAAGGCGTGCCGCCGTCATCGCCCCTCCCTCGCCGGAGCCAGACAAAACTTGTTATAGTAGACATTCGAAAAGTCGTCATGCTAAGGCCCCATAGGCCCAGCGCAGTAGAACAACAACTGCCGCTGATGAAGAGTAGCGTAGATCGGAAGGATCCAACCTGAAGAAACACAAATGCAGACGAACTACTATCAGATCCGAGCAAATCCACCAAGGATAGATCCACTGGAGACACCTCCACACGCCCATCGACGATGCTAGACACACCACCGGAATGGGGGCTAGGCGGGGCGAATCTTATTCCATCTTCCGGGAGCCACTGTCGTCTCGACTTCTTGAGCAGGACACAAACCCTAACAAAACTTGAAGAATATCTAAAAACAAAGCCCTCCCGCCGGCAAGGGCTGGGATACATCGTGCCGCCATGGCCTTAAGGCCACCAGAGACAAGACGGACCGGGGGCGGTGCCGGCGGGAGGCAAAGGAACCCTAAGCTTTTCTTAGGGAGGAGGCGTCTTGCCCCAAAAAGAATAGTTTTCTTAATTCTGCACTAGTAGAAAACAAGGCTTTCGTTCGGGGCAGATAAGTTCATTAGTCCTGGTTCAGTCATGAACCGGGACTAATGTGAGCATTGGTCCCGGTTCATGCGGCAAAGGCATTAGTCCCGGTTGGTGCCACGAACCGGTACTAATGGGTGCAATGCCCATTAGTACCGGTTCGTGGCACGAACCGGTACTAATGGGGTTTGAGGCATTAGTAATGGTTCGTGGCACGAACCAGTACTAAAGGTCCCATTTTCAAACTCTACCCCCCTGGATCACCTTTTCAGTTTTGTAAAAGGCAAAAGAAAATGATAAAAACTTCAAAAATTAAAATCCTTCGAGATGTACTTATGTTACTACATGTACTAGTTAGGAAAATTTAAAAACTTAAATTTGGACATGTTTTGCAAAAAGTGTAGGGAAAATGTAAAACGGCTATAACTTTTGCATACTATGTCAGAAAAACGTATAATATATCAAAATGTTCAGCACGAAAATCCGCATCCGATTTTGACGGCCTACGGCCTGTTTGCAAATTTTTAGAATCCTCAAATTCCAACAGAAAAAAAAGTTACGCTCAAATTTCAGTTTTTTTTGATTTTTTTGATTTTTGTTAAATCTGGTCAAACTACTTATTCAAGAAGTATTAGTATTACTAAATAATTATTTCAGTTTTTTTGAATTTTGGTCAAACCTGGTCAAACTGTGGTCAAACAATGGTCAAACTACTAATTCAAGAAATATTAGTGTTACTAAAAAATTATTTGAATTTTGGTCAAATCTGGTCAAACTATGGTCAAACTACTTATTCAAGAAATATTAGTGTTACTAAATAATTATTGTTTTTAGAACAATAATTTCAAACTCAAACAGTGAAATGTGTGACTTCATGCTCAAGCTCAATTTTTGAGGGTTAATAGGATTGACATCTTACTATTGTCAGGAAAACAACAAGTGCAGACTTGGAAACGAGGGAGAATAGAACCCGGAAGTTAAGCGTGCTCAGGCTGGAGTAGTGAGAGGATGGGTGACCGTCCGGAAAGTTAGATGATTTGGAATGATGAGGGGTGATTAGAGATTAGAGGTTAAATTGAGCAGTGATGAGGGGTGATTAGAGATTAGAGGTTAAAATAATTCAGAAATTTGAAAATAAAAAAATTCAAAAAAAATTTCAAAAAAATCATAAAATTTCCTTTAGTACCGGTTGGTGCTACCAACCGGGACTAAAGGTGGACCTCCAGGCAGCGGCCACGTGGACGGCCTTTAGTCCCGGTTCGTGTAAGAACCGGGACTAAAGGGGGAGGCTTTAGTAACGACCCTTTAGTCCTGGTTCCAGAACCGGGACTAAAGACCCTTATGAACCGGGACAATAGGCCCTTTTTCTACTAGTGCTGGTATGTATCATCAAGATAATACAAACACAACGAGCACACACCATATTTGCATAAGTAGGATGCACATAGTCAACACGTACGAACACACACAAAAACATGCATGTAATTAACAAAGTCATAAAGGACCAAAGTTATACCTAAGCGAGAAAAAGCAAAAAAAACTGAAGTAATCAAATTTGCAATCAAGAAAGTACATCAATGATCATATCTGCACCAATCATCTCATGAAACCACAAGAATGACGAGGTTCTTCAACAACAACACCTTCAGGAAGGGAGCAACGCTCAGGCACCGCCATCAGCGCATCCAACCACTAAAAGTTAGATCTAGAATTTCAACCTGAGCAATGCCTTCAATAAGGTAATGATGCAAAAAACATCGTCATTGTCTGGTATAACCAACACCAATAATACCTAGGTTTTCATCCTGGAACTCAAAACCGGGTGTGCACGAGTAGCACCACCCTTGAAGTCAATCATGTGTTATCGTCACCTATTTTCTGCCATCCCAGCAGCTCATGCAATGTCCGCCATCGCTACGCAACCATATCCTCTACGGCAAGCTGTCGTCCATAGAATGCATCTCACTGCGTAAGGAAAACACCGGATCTGAAGCATGCTGGCGGTGCAAGCCATCTTCGATTGCCATCTACTCCCTCCGTTCTGATTTACTCGTCGTGGTTTTAGTTCAATTTAAACTAAAATCACGACGAGTAAATCGAAACGGAGGGAATAGATGGAAATATTAATGTCGAAGCATATTGGCCCCCGGGGCCGACATGGCCATGTTGATAATTCCAAAATATATGATAATTTTACGTTTTATTTCGTGCCTACACGACAGGCTTTGTTGGATTTTATCGCATTCGCGCACTTTTTTTTGTCCATTCGATGTGTTTTCAAAAGTAATTTGAGTGCTAAGGAAAAACGTCAAGAAAAGGTGATAAAATTGTTGGGGAACGTTGCAGAAAATAAAATTTTTTACGCTTTCACCAAGATCAATCTATGAGTTCATCTAGCAACGAGAGAAAGGAGTGCATCTACATACCCTTGTAGATCGCGAGCGGAAGCGTTCAAGAGAACGGGGTTGAGGGAGTCGTACTCGTCGTGATCCAAATCACCGATGATCCTAGTGCTGAACAGACAGCACCTCCGCGTTCAACACACGTACGGTTGAGGAAGACGTCTCCTCCTTCTTGATCCAACAAGGGGAAGGAGAGGTTGATGGAGATCCAGCAGCACGACGGCGTGGTGGTGGATGCAGCAGCGATCTCGGCAGGGCTTCGCCAAGCTTCTACGAGAGGGAGAGGTGTAGCAAGGGGAGAGGGAGGCGCCAAGAGCATGGGTGCGGCTGCCCTC
>NC_041385.1:85187965-85223026 GCF_002162155.2 Triticum dicoccoides
GCGGCCCTAGGAGATGCAATCTCCAAGGGGGGCGGCGGCCAAGGGGGTGGCTTGCCCCCCAAGCCAAGTGGAGGCGCCCCCACCCCTAGGGTTTCCAACCCTAGGCGCAGGAGGGGCCCAAGGGGGGGGGCGCACCAGGGGCTGGTTCCCCTCCCACTTCAGCCCATGGGGCCCTCCGGGATAGGTGGCCCCATCCGGTGGACCCCCGGGACCCTTCCGGTGGTCCCGGTAAAATACCGGTGACCCCGAAACTTTCCCGATGGCCGAAACTTGACTTCCTATATATAATTCTTTACCTCCAGACCATTCCGGAACTCCTCGTGATGTCCGGGATCTCATCCGGGACTCCGAACAACTTTCGGGTTACTTCATACTAATATCTCTACAACCCTAGCGTCACCGAACCTTAAGTGTGTAGACCCTACGGGTTCGGGAGACATGCAGACATGACTGAGACGCCTCTCCATTCAATAACCAACAGCAGGATCTGGATACCCATGTTGGCTCCCACATGCTCCTCGATGATCTCATCGGATGAACCACGATGTTGAGGATTCAATCAATCCCGTATACAATTCCCTTTATCAATCGGTACATTACTTGCCCGAGATTCGATCGTCGGTATCCCAATACCTCGTTTAATCTCGTTACCAGCAAGTCACTTTACTCGTACCGTAATGCATGATCCCGTGACCAGACACTTGGTCACATTGAGCTCATTATGATGATGCATTACCGAGTGGGCCCAGAGATACCTCTCCGTCATACGGAGTGACAAATCCTAGTCTCAATTCATGTCAACCCAACAGACACTTTCGGAGATACCCGTAGTGCACCTTTATAGTCACCCAGTTACGTTGTGATGTTTGGCACATCTAAAGCACTCCTACGGTATCCGGGAGTTGCACAATCTCATGGTCTAAGGAAATGATACTTGACATTTGGAAAAGCTCTAGCTAAACGAACTACACGATCTTTGAGCTATGCTTAGGATTGGGTCTTGTCCATCACATCATTCTCCTAATGATGTGATCCCGTTATTAATGACATCCAATGCCCATAGTCAGGAAACCATGAGTATCTGTTGATCAACGAGCTAGTCAACTAGAGGCTTACTAGGGACATGTTGTGGTCTATGTATTCACACGTGTATTACAATTTCTGGATAACACAGTTATAGCATGAATAACAGACAATTATCATGAACAAAGAAATATAATAATAACCATTTATTATTGCCTCTAGGGCATATTTCCAACAGTCTCCCACTTGCACTAGAGTCAATATTCTAGTTACATTGTGATGAATCGAACACCCATAGCATTCTGGTGTTGATCATGTTTTGCTCTAGGGAGAGGTTTAGTCAACGGATCTGCTACATTTAGGTCCGTATGTACTTTACAAATATCTATGTCTCCATCCTGAACTTTTTCACGTATGGAGTTGAAGCGACGCTTGATGTGCCTGGTCTTCTTGTGAAACCTGGGCTCCTTGGCAAGTGCAATAGCTCCAGTGTTGTCACATAAGAGTGTGATCGGCCCCGACGCATTCGGTATGACTCCTAGGTTGGTGATGAACTCCTTCACCCAGATTGCTTCATGCGCTGCCTCCGAGGCTGTCATGTACTCTGCTTCACATGTAGATCCCGCCACGATGCTTTGCTTGCAACTGCACCAGCTTACTGCCCCACCATTCAAAATATACACGTATCCAGTCTATGACTTAGAGTCATCCAGATCTGTGTCGAAGCTAGCGTCGGCGTAACCCTTTACGACGAGCTCTTCGTCACCTCCATAAACGAGAAACATATCCTTAGTCCTTTTCAGGTACTTCAGGATATTCTTGACCGCTGTCCAGTGTTCCATGTCGGGATTACTTTGGTACCTTCCTACCAAACTTACGACAAGGTTTACATCAGGTCTGGTACACAGCATGGCATACATAATAGACCCTATAGCTGAGGCATAGGGGATGACACTCATCTTTTCTCTATCTTCTGCCGTGGTCGGGCATTGAGCTGAGCTCAATTTCACACCTTGCAACATAGGCAAGAACCCCTTCTTGGACTGATCTATATTGAACTTCTTCAATATCTTATCAAGGTATGTGCTTTGTGAAAGACCTACGAGGCATCTCGATTTATCCCTATAGATCTTGATGCCTAATATGTAAGCAGCTTCTCCAAGGTCCTTGATTGAAAAACACTTATTCAAGTAGGCCTTAATGCTGTCCAAAAGTTCTATATCATTTCCCATCAAAAGTATGTCATCTACATATAATATGAGAAATGCTACAGAGCTCCCACTCACTTTCTTGTAAACGCAGGCTTCTCCATAAGTCTGCATAAACCCAAACGCTTTGATCATCTCATCAAAGCGAATGTTCCAACTCCGAGATGCTTGCACCAGCCCATAAATGGATCGCTGGAGTTTGCATACCTTGTTAGCATTCTCAGGGTCGACAAAACCTTCCGGCTGCATCATATACAGTTCTTCCTTAAGATGGCCGTTAAGGAATGCCGTTTTGACATCCATTTGCCATATCTCATAATGATAGTATGCGGCAATTGCTAACATGATTCAGACGGATTTCAGCTTCGCTACGGGAGAGAAAGTCTCATCGTAGTCAACCCCTTGAACTTGTCGATAACCCTTAGCGACAAGTCGAGCTTATAGATGGTAACATTACCATCCGCGTCCGTCTTCTTCTTAAAGATCCATTTGTTTTCTATCGCTCGCCGATCATCGGGCAAGTCTGTCAAAGTCCATACTTCGTTTTCATACATGGATCCTATCTTGGATTGCATGGCTTCAAGCCATTTGTTGGAATCTGGGCCCGCCATCACTTCTTCATAGTTCAAAGGTTCACCGTTGTCTAACAACATGATTTCCAGGACAGGGTTGCCATACCATTCTGGTGTGGAACATGTCCTCGTGGACCTATGAAGTTCAGTAGTAACTTGATCCGAAGTACCTTGATCATCATCATTAACTTCCTCTTCAGTTAGTGCTGGCACCACAGGAACATCTTCCTGAGCTGCGCTACTCACCGGTTCAAGAGGTAGTAC
This sequence comes from Triticum dicoccoides, assembly GCF_002162155.2. NCBI lineage: Eukaryota > Viridiplantae > Streptophyta > Magnoliopsida > Poales > Poaceae > Triticum > Triticum dicoccoides. Next base: position 85,191,033 of record NC_041385.1, read on the forward strand.
TTCATCAAGTTCCACCTTCCTCCCACTTACTTCTCTCGAGAGAAACTCTTTCTCCAGAAAGGACCCGTTCTTGGCAACAAAGATCTTGCCTTCGGATCTAAGGTAGAAGGTATACCCAATGGTTTCCTTAGGGTATCCTATGAAGACGCATTTTTCCGACTTGGGTTCGAGCTTTTCAGGTTGGAGTTTCTTGACATAAGCATCGCATCCCCAAACTTTTAGAAACAACAACTTAGGTTTCTTCCCAAACCATAATTCATACGGTGTCGTCTCAACGGATTTAGACGATGCCCTATTTAAAGTGAATGTAGCTGTCTCTAGAGCGTATCCCCCAAAAGATAGCGGTAAATCGGTAAGAGACATCATAGATTTCACCATTTCCAATAAAGTGCGATTACGACGTTCGGACACACCATTACGCTGAGGTGTTCCAGGCGGCGTGAGTTGTGAAACGATTCCACATTTCCTTAAGTGCGTACCAAATTCATGACTTCAATATCCTCCTCCACGATCTGATCGTAAGAGCTTTATCTTTCGGTCACGTTGATTCTCTACCTCATTCTGAAATTCCTTGAACTTTTCAAAGGTCTCAGACTTGTGTTTCATCAAGTAGACATACCCATATGTACTCAAGTCGTCAGTGAGAGTGAGAACATAACGATATCCTCCGCGAGCCTCAACGCTCATTGGACCGCACACATCAGTATGCATGATTTCCAATAAGTTGGTTGCTCGCTCCATTGTTCCAGAGAACGGTGTCTTGGTCATTTTGCCCATGAGGCATGGTTCACATGTGTCAAATGATTCATAATCGAGAGACTCTAAAAGTCCATCAGCATGGAGCTTCTTCATGCGCTTGACACCAATGTGACCAAGGCGGCAGTGCCACAAGTATGTGGGACTATCGTTATCAACCTTACATATTTTGGTATTCACACTATGAATATGTGTAACATCCCGTTCGAGATTCATTAAGAATAAACCATTGACCATCGGGGCATGACCATAAAACATATCTCTCATATAAATAGAACAACCATTATTCTCGGATTTAAATGAGTAGCCATCTCGTATTAAACGAGATCCAGATACAATGTTCATGCTCAAAGTTGGCACTAAATAGCAATTATTGAGGTTTAAAACTAATCCTGTAGGTGAATATAGAGGTAGCGTGCCGACGGCGATCACATCGACCTTGGAACCATTCCCGACGTGCATCGTCACCTCGCCCTTCGTCAGTCTCCGTTTATTCCACAGCTCCTGCTTTGAGTTACAAATATGAGCAACCGCACCGGTATCAAATACCCAGGGGCTACTACGAGTGCTGGTAAGGTACACATCAATAACATGTATATTACATATACCTTTGGTGTTGTCGGCCTTCTTGTCCGCTAAGTACTTGGGGCAGTTCCGCTTCCAGTGACCACTTCCCTTGCAATAAAAGCACTTAGTCTCAGGCTTGGGTCCATTCCTTGGCTTCTTCTCGGTAACTGGCTTACCGGGCGCGACGACTCCCTTGCCGTCCTTCTTGAAGTTCTTCTTACCCTTGCCTTTCTTGAACTTAGTGGTTTTATTCACCATCAACACTTGATGTTCCTTTTTGATCTCCACCTCCGCTGATTTCAGCATTGAATATACCTCAGGAATGGTCTTTTCCATCTCCTGCATATTGAAGTTCATCACAAAGCTCTTGTAGCTCGGTGGAAGCGACTGAAGGATTCTGTCAATAACCGCGTCATCCGGGAGATTAACTCCCAGCTGAGTCAAGCGGTTGTGCAACCCAGACATTCTGAGTATGTGCTCACTGACAGAACTATTTTCCTCCATCTTACAACTGAAGAACTTGTCGGAGACTTCATATCTCTCGACCCGGGCATGAGCTTAGAAAACCATTTTCAGCTCTTCGAACATCTCATATGCTCTGTGTTGCTCCAAACGCTTTTGGAGCCCCGGTTCTAAGATGTAAAGCATGCCACACTGAACGAGGGAGCAATCATCAGCACGAGACTGCCAAGCGTTCATAATGTCTTGGTTCTCTGGGATGGGTGCTTCACCTAGCGGTGCTTCTAGGACATAATCTTTCGTGGCAGCTATGAGGATGATCCTCAGGTTCCGGACCCAGTCCATATAGTTGCTGCCATCATTTTTCAGCTTGGTTTTCTCTAGGAACGCGTTGAAGTTGAGGGTAACGTGGGCCATTTGATCTACAAGACATATTGTAAAGATTTTAGACTAAGTTCATGATAATTAAGTTCATCTAATCAAATTATTCAATGAACTCCCACTCAGACATACATCCCTCTAGTCATCTAAGTGAAACATGATCCGAGTCAACTAGGCCGTGTCCGATCATCACGTGAGATGGACTAGTCGACATCGGTGAACATCTCCATGTTGATCGTATCTTCTATACGACTCATGCTCGACCTTTCGGTCTTCCGTGTTCCGAGGCCATGTCTGTACATGCTAGGCTCGTCAAGTCAACCTAAGTGTATTGCGTGTGTAAATCTGGCTTACACCTGTTGTATTCAAATGTTAGGATCTATCACACCCGATCATCACGTGGTGCTTCAAAACAACGAACCTTCGCAACGATGCACAGTTAGGGGGAACACTTTCTTGAAATTATTGCGAGGGATCATCTTATTTAAGCTACCGTCGTTCTAAGCAAATAAGATGTAAAACATGATAAACATCACATGCAATCAAAGGCCAATATCATATAGCTCCTTTGATCTCCATCTTCGGGGCTCCATGATCATCTTCGTCACTGGCATGACACCATGATCTCCATCATCATGATCTCCATCATCGTGTCTCCATGAAGTTGCTCGCCAACTATTACTTCTACTACTATGGCTAATGGTTTAGCAATAAAGTAAAGTAATTACATGACGTTATTCAGTGACACGCATGTCATACAAAAAATAAAGACAACTCCTATGGCTCCTGCCGGTTGTCATACTCATCGACATGCAAGTCGGGATTCCTATTACAAGAACATGATCTCATACATCACATATATATCATTCATCACAACTTTTGGCCATATCACATCACAAAACACATGCTGCAAAAACAAGTTAGACGTCCTCTAATTGTTGTTGCATGTTTTTACGTGGCTGCAATAGGATTCTAGCAAGAACGTTTTCTTACCTACGTGAAAGCCACAACGTGATATGCCAACTTCTATTTACCCTTCATAAGGACCCTTTTCATCGAATCTGCTCCAATTAAAGTGGGAGAGGCAGACACCCGCTAGCCACCTTATGCAACTAGTGCATATCAGTCGGTGAACCTGTCTCATGTAAGCGTACGTGTAAGGTCGGTCCGGGCCACTTCATCACACGATGTCACTGAAGCAAAATAAGACTAGTAGTGGCAAGAAAGTTGACAACATCTACGCCCACAACAAATTGTGTTCTACTCGTGCAAAGAGAACTACGCATAGACCTAGCTCTGATACCACTGTTGGGGAATGTTGCAGAAAATAAAAAATTTCTACGCTTTCACCAAGATCAATCTATGAGTTCATCTAGCAACGAGAGAAAGGTGTGCATCTACATACCCTTGTAGATCGCGAGCAGAAGCATTCAAGAGAACGGGGTTGAGGGAGTCGTACTCGTCGTGATCCAAATCACCGATGATCCTAGTGCTGAATGGACAGCACCTCCGCGTTCAACACAGGTACGGTTGAGGAAGACGTCTCCTCCTTCTTGATCCAGCAAGGGGAAGGAGAGGTTGATGGAGATCCAGCAGCACGACGATGTGGTGGTGGATGCAGCAGCGATCTCGGCAGGGCTTCGCCAAGCTTCTACGAGAGGGAGAGGTGTAGCAAGGGGAGAGGGATGCGCCAAGAGCATGGGTGCGGCTTCCCTCCCTCCCCCTCTTTATATAGGCCCCTAGGAGGGGGCGCCGGCCCTAGGAGATGCAATCTCCAAGGGGGGCGGCGGCCAAGGGGGGTGGCATGCCCCCCAAGCGAAGTGGAGGCGCCCCCACCCCTAGGGTTTCCATCCCTAGGCGCACTAGCCCACCAGGGGCTGGTTCCCCTCCCACTTCAGCCCATGGGGCCCTCCGGGATAGGTGGCCCCATACGGTGGACCCCCGGGACCCTTTCGGTGGTCCTGGTACAATACCGGTGACCCCTGAAACTTTCCCGATGGCTGAAACTTGACTTCCTATATATAATTCTTTACCTCCGGACCATTCCAGAACTCCTCTGACGTCCGGGATCTCATCCGGGACTCCAAACAACTTTCGGGCTACTGCATACTAATATCTCTACAACCCTAGCGTCACTGAACCTTAAGTGTGTAGACCCTACGGGTTCGGGAGACATGCAGACATGACCGAGACGCCTCTCCGGTCAATAACCAATAGCGGGATCTGGATACCCATGTTGGCTCCCACATGCTCCTCGATGTTCTCATCGGATGAACCACGATGTCGAGGACTCAATCAGTCCTGTATATAATTCCCTTTATCTATCGGTACGTTACTTGCCCGAGATTCGATCGTCGGTATCCCAATACCTTGTTTAATCTCGTTACCGGCAAGTCACTTTACTCGTACCGTAATGCATGATCCCGTGACAAGACACTTGGTCACATTGAGCTCATTATGATGATGCATTACCGAGTGGGCCCAGAGATACCTCTCCGTCATACGGAGTGACAAATCCCAGTCTCAATTCGTGCCAACCCAACAGACACTTTCGGAGATACCCGTAGTGCACCTTTATAGTCACCCAGTTACGTTGTGACATTTGGCACACCCAAAGCACTCCTACGGTATCCGGGAGTTGCACAATCTCATGGTCTAAGGAAATGATACTTGACATTTGGAAAAGCTCTAGCTAAATGAACTACACGATCTTTGAGCTATGCTTAGGATTGGGTCTTGTCCATCACATCATTCTCCTAATGATGTGATCCTGTTATCAATGAAATCCAATACCCATAGTCAGGAAACCATGACTATCTGTTGATCAACGAGCTAGTCAACTAGAGGCTTACTAGGAACATGTTGTGGTCTATGTATTCACACGTGTATTACGATTTCCGGATAACACAATTATAGCATGAATAACAGACAATTATCATGAACAAAGAAATATAATAATAACCATTTATTATTGCCTCTATGGCATATTTCCAACAAAAATCACGTCCAATTGATGTGGTAAATAATTACCATAAAATAGAATGAAGAACATTGGGAGAAGCTGGGCTGCCCGGGGTCTTATTTCTAATTCTTAGAGCAACTCCAACCGGACGATTCAAACGGACGCGTGCTTTGTCTGATTTTTTTCCGTTTAGATCGGCCCAGCTAACACCCGCTTTCGCGTTTGGGTCGGTGCTTGCGCCCAACACTGGCCTGACCCATTTATGAGTTCACGTGCAAAAAAAATAAAGAACACAAATATTATGAAATTTAAAACATTAATTAAACATAAATGCCGGCCACAAAGGCCGGAGAGAGTCCACATTATATTAATTTGAACATTCAATAAAACCGAAAACAAGGAGGAGACGCGCTGCCCTAGGCGTCCTCGTCGTCAGTGTCGGGGCCGGTGAGATCGACGAGCGTCGATGCCGGGCACTAGTAGAAAAAGGGCCATTTGTCCCGGTTCGTAAGGGCCTTCTGTCCCGGTTTAGGAACGAGGACTAAAAGATCGTTACTAATGCCCTTGGCCTTTAGTCCCGGTTCTTACACGAACTGGGACAGATGGGCCTCCACGTGGCCGCTGCGGCCAGCCCAGGCATGGGGGCCTTTGGTCCCGGCTGGTGACATAAACCGGGACCAAAAGGCATCCACGCGTCAGCAGCTGGCTGGAGCTGAGTTTTTTTTGAAAGGGGCTGGTTTAGGGGTTTTGGGGGTTAATTTAGGTTATTCTTAGCTAGCTAATAGAGAGAAGTGTCCTCTCTTATATCTCGGTGCTTCGTTTACCAACGCTACTGCTATGTTCATTTCACCCGCTGATATATAATAACTCTTCATGCTCGCATCATGCATCATCAAATATAATAACAAGTCATACTAATCATGCATCATCATACAACTTCTACTCGTTATTAATAACAAGTCATACGATCATCATCCTCATAGTCATCGAACCAACCCTACTTAATTGTTCTTAGCACATGATCATCAATATGAGGTAGGACCTAAATACCCTCTTTAAGGTAAAATAGCATAAAACAATATAGACCCTGAATCCCCGTTATGGAGAATGGAGATCATCCTGTCTCCAATTGTTGCGCTTCGCTTCCTTTTTCTTTCGAGAACCTCGTTACGACTGTCCATACATTTTTTCCATTCTTTGATTGTCATGTCTCCACTTCTTTTAGAAATTCGGTATGGACAGTTGAGATTCGTAGGATGACCTGGTTGTATGTTCAAAACATCAAGGCGACCATGCTGATACATCAGATGAGGCACACAATCATTCAGGATTATCTGTTGGAAAACATAGTGATAACTTCGTAGTTAGCAATGATGTACTAGTTTTAGAAGTATGCAAAAGATGCACGGATGTCGTAATAGTAAAAAATCTTTCCAAGGTATCTCCATGGTAGTTACCGTAGTTCAACACGTGAACTAGTGGCATGTATTGACCATAATGTTGAGGAGTTCGATTGTAAATATTGTAATTCTCAAGATCAGTACAAAATGCGGTCAGATGATTTTTCTCCTGATAAGTTAATTCGGAGCCATTAGTGTAGTGGGTTTTGTTTACCATCTTCCGCACATTCTTTGAAGAATGAAAATAAGTTGTCAATGGAAATAAGTTGTCAACTATTGTGAAATAAACAGTATAAATTACTTAATAACTATGTTTGAGAAGCTCACATAGGGGAAGAATTGGAAGCGTATCAACAAGGACCCAAATGTCCATATTGTCTTGCTTGATTTTAGGATCACCAAGATCCATGGTGACAAGCATACCCTCATCAAAACCATACATCTTGCAAAGTGCTTCCCAATTTTTGCAACCAAAATGGGTTACACTCTCAGAATTGTACAAATTTACTTCAAAATCCTCACCATGATGGGTCCTTAGGTGAATTTTCTTTGTTTCCATACTTTCATGGTCTTCAAAACCGATCCTCTCCAAGACATAGCGTCTTGCATAGCATGAGATAAGCTAGTCGAATTGGAAAATATGAAAATTACATGTTGAAGTAGTTGAAGTCGTGCTTAATTATGAAAAAAAATCTTGTCGTCGTTGCGTACCGTTTCAACATCGAAGGTCTCCTCGAGCTTAATGCTGAAGCGTCGATCTTCGTCCAGCTCAAGGAACCCGTCGCATATACCTCGGTCGTCGTGGCAACAGTCGCACTCCCCCGAGCAGTTTTCGTCGTCCGAGTACGACATTTCCTATGTTCATAATTCAAATATTAAACTTGTACAATTAAATATATGTACTAAAAAACCTAAATTAGATCATTATTATTCATCACGGGTTGACTATCGGTCTGTCGAGCCTTTTCTTGAAAACTCTCAGCTCCTATGGTGTACATATTCGACCGTCGGTGATGGTAGCTCCTCCTTTCATTCCCGAGTGCATTACACCAAATTGTCTAGCACACGGGAATGAAGGAGAAGCTACCCCCACAACAACAGTCGGGATTCTTCGTCCTCTCATATATATATATGGTTGGAGACTCTCCCTCACTGATTCCTCTCTGAACTTTGCAACCGTCAGTGATGGTATCTCCTTCTTTCATTCCCGAGTGCATCACACCAAATTGTGTCTAGCACACGGGAACGAAGGAGAAGCTACCCCCACGACAATAGTCAAGATTCTTCGTCCTCTCATATAGGTGGAGACTCGACAGACTTAAAGTCAACCCGAGGACTCATATTATAGGACTCATATTGACATGGAGATTTGGCTGGTCTCACCTCAAGGTCGGAAGGGGGTCGGTGACGGGGACGACGGCGTAGATGATGGAGGGGGCTCCTAGATTTCTGCATAGTGCTCTCCAATTTTAGCATTCAAGAGCATTCAATAAGCAAAACCAAATCATAAAATAAAGTAGTATTCAAATTAGCATGCATTCAATTATAAGCAAAACTACATCATCTCTTGTGTCTGTACATCGTCGAATATTATCACTAATACTCCTCGAATACTATCATACATATAGCATCGCTAATACAGCTAGAACCGTAGCGCCCGACGGGTATTGTCGCGGGCGGTGGACACCAAAAGAGAAGGAACCATCACAGGATCATAGCTCCAGTGAGATCCCTGAAGAACCTGCCAGGTATTGTCGAACCTGCCCTCCAACGCAACCATGTAGCGACGGACGTGCTCGTCCTCCTCGCTGACACGATGACGTACCACCTCTGCGGTGTCCAGAAGCCTCGGCACCGTCACTGGCCCACGCGACCGCCACCAAATAAGGATCAGGTCAACAACGGGCTGGCTCCTCAACAACCTACGCCCCCTGGAAGGTAGCACCTCCCAATACCAGTCCGGCGGAGCCCAGTCCCGGACATGGCCCCTCTGATCAAGCCGGCCTCCTCCACCGAGTCGACGGCGAGGATGCGGGATAGGTCGATGCGGTATTAATTGCTTGAACTAAAAAAATAAACTAGTTCTATTAATTTTCTTGCTAAAAATAAACTACTTCTATATATAGTAAAATAAAGTAGTTTTATTAAATCAAATAGTTCAACTACTAAGCACTTACTATAAATAAATAAAGTAAAGTAGTTCTTACTAAAAATAAACTACTTCTATATATAGTAAAATTTAATAAAGCAGTTTTATTAAATCAACTAGTTCAAGTACTAAGCACTAACCTAAAATCGATATCTACTAACCTAAATAAAAAATTAATACATATATGAAAAAACATATATAAACAAAAAAATGCTATGAACATTATATTCATACATACATAGGCACATCCATTCATCATATATCTACCACATACATATATACATTATATATATGAAAAAAATGCAATGAACAAAAAAAATAATACAAATTATATGAAGAAAAAAATGAACAGAGCCGTGGCGGCGGCAGCTCACATCGGGGCGGCCGACGAGGGCGACGGCGGGGGCGGCGGAGGGCGACGGCATGGGCGGCGGAGGGCGATGGCGACGGTGGCAGGGGGTGGAGGGCGACGGCGACGATGGCGGGGGGCGGAGGGCGACGGTGACGGGCGACGACGTGGGCGGCAAACGGCATCGGTGTGGGCTCGGGGGCATGGGCAACGGCAACGGCGGCGGGGCAGCCTGGCGGCGTCGATGAGTTCGCGGTGTCGTCGGGCGGGGGGCAACTGGCAATGAAAAGTAAAAAATTTCACAAGTGTTTCTTATATAGTCGAAGCATTGGTCCCGGTTCGTGGCACCAACCGGGACCAATGCTGCCCTTTAGTCTCAGTTGGTGACACCAACCGGGACCAAAGGTCTCTTTTCAGCAGCCCAAAGGGTGGGAAGCAGAGGGCTTTGGTCCCGGTTGGTAGCACCAACCGGGACTAAAGGGGTGGCATTGGTCCCGGTTGGTTGCACGAACCGAGACCAAAGGTGTGAATTGGTCCCGGTTCGTGGCACCAACCGGGACCAATGTCCTGCTGCCAAAGCTGCGGTGCGGTGGGATGTTTAGTCCCACCTCGCTAGCTGAGGAGGGGCAGGACCGGTTTATAAGCCCTGCATCGCCAGCTCCATTGAGCTCCTCTCAACTGCAGGCTCTGGGCCTAATCTCGCGCGGCTATGCCTGTGGGCCTATTGGGCCTTTTGCGGGCCTGAATCCTAGCCCATGGATGGGTTTCTAGTCGTATTCAGGCCATGGTGGCCTAGTAGGTGGCATTTTTTATTTTTTCCCAGTTTTTTTGCTTTATTTATTTTATTTTGTTTCTACTTACAACAAAATACTTACTGTTGCTATTTTATTTATTTCAGGAAAATTCTTTTTGCAGATAATGTTTTGAACAGAAAATAGTTTGGTAATTTTAGGTCCATAAATTTTATTTATGTTATCAAAGTTTATTTTATTTTGTTTCTACTTATATATTTTATTAAAGTTTTTTTATTTTATTTGTTTTTTACTTACATCACCAATTTTCATCCCTTTCTCACTTCATTTGTTATTTTTCATGCATTTACTGATTATTTTGAGCTATAAGACCCTGAAATTGAAAAGCAGTTCAAATGAACTCTGAAAAGGTTGGAAGTTGGCATGGTATCATCGTTTCATCCACATAGCATGTGCAAGAAAGTTGAGAGGGTTACGACAAAAACTGGATGCACTTCATGTACAAAACGGACAATCTCTTTCGAAGTATCAGATTTCATACGGAAACTCGTCTGTTATAAAGGGATTTCATTTTTTAAAAAACTTATTTGAACTCCTTACTTTTTGTGTGTTCAAAATGCACCATTCAAAGCCACATCATCAATTTTCAACCCTTTCTGACTTTATTTGTTATTTTTCATGCATTTACTGATTATTTTGAGCTATAAGACCCTGAAATTGAAAAGCATTTCAAATGAACTCCGAAAAGGTTGAAAGTTGGCATGGTATCATCATTTCATCCACATAGCATGTGCAAGAAAGTTGAGAGGGTTACGGCAAAAACTGGATGCACTTCGTTAATGGTTACAAATAGCAACGCGTGCAGGTTAAATTCCTCCTGTATGTGCTCATCCCACGCACGTACACCATTTCCATTCCACAGTTGTAAAAGTTCTTCAACTAATGGCCTTAGGTACACATCAATGTCGTTGCCGGGTTGCTTAGGGCCTTGGATGAGAACTGGCATCATAATGAACTTCCGCTTCATGCACATCCAAGGAGGAAGGTTATACATACATAGAGTCACGAGCCAGGTGCTGTGATTGCTGCTCTGCTCCCCGAAAGGATTAATGCCATCCGCGCTTAAACCAAAACATACGTTCCTTGGGTCACGTGCAAACTCAGCCCAGTACTCTCTCTCGATTTTTCTCCACCGCGACCCGTCGGGGGGTGCTCTCAACTTCCCATCTTTCTTACGGTCCTCACTGTGCCATCGCATCAACTTGGCATGCTCTTTGTTTCTGATCAGTCATTTCAACTGTGGTATTATAGGAGCATACCACATCACCTTCGCAGGAAACCTCTTCCTGCGGGGCTCATTGTCAACATCACCAGGGTCATCTCGTCTGATCTTATACCGCAATGCACCGCATACCGGGCATGCATTCAAATCCTCGTACGCACCGCGGTAGGGGATGCAATCATTAGGGCATGCATGTATCTTCTGCACCTCCAATCCTAGAGGGCATACGGCCTTCTTTGCTGCGTACGTACTGTCGGGCAATTCGTTATCCTTTGGAAGCTTCTTCTTCAATATTTTCAGTAGCTTCTCAAATCCTTTGTCAGGCACAACATGTTGGAAATATGCCCTAGAGGCAATAATAAAATGGTTATTATTATATTTCCTTGTTCATGTTAATTGTTTGTTGTTCATGCTATAATTGTATTAACCAGAAACCGTAATACATGTGTGAATACATAGACCACAACAAGTCCCTAGTGAGCCTCTAGTTAACTAGCTCGTTGATCAACAGATGGTCATGGTTTCCTGACTATGGACATTGGATGTCATTGATAACGGGATCACATCATTAGGAGAATGATGTGATGGACAAGATCCAATCCTAAGCATAGCACAAGATCGTGTAGTTCGTCTGCTAAAGCTTTTCTAATGTCAAGTATCATTTCCTTAGACCATGAGATCGTGCAACTCCCGGATACCATAGGAATGCTTTGAGTGTACCAAACGTCACAACATAACTGGGTGGCTATAAAGGTGCACTACAGGTATCTCCGAAAGTGTCTGTTGGGTTGGCATGAATTGAGACTGGGATTTGTCACTCGGTATGACGGAGAGGTATCTCTGGGCCCACTCGGTAATGCATCATCATAATGAGCTCAATGTGACTAAGTAGTTGGTCATGGGATCATGCATTACGGAACGAGTAAAGTTACTTGCCGGTAATGAGATTGAATGAGGTATTGGGATACTGATGATCGAATCTCGGGCAAGTAACGTACCGATTGACAAAGGGAATTGTATACGGGATTACTTGAATCCTCAACATCGTGGTTCATCCGATGAGATCATCGTGGAACATGTGGGAGCCAACATGGGTATCCAGATCCCGCTGTTGGTTATTGGCCGGAGAGCTGTCTTGGTCATGTCTGCATGATTCCCGAACCCGTAGGGTCCACACACTTAAGGTTCGATGACGCTAGGGTTATAAGGAAGATTTGTATGTGATTACCAAATGTTGTTCGGAGTCCCGGATGAGATCTCGGACGTCACGAGGAGTTCCGGAATGGTCCGGAGGTGAAGATTTGTATATGGGAAGTCATCATACGGTCACCGGAAATATTCGGGGGTATACCGGTATTGTACCGGGACCACCGGAGGGGTTCTGGGAGTCCACAGGGAGGGTCCACCTGCCCCGGAGGGCCTTATGGGTTGTAGGTGGAAGGGAACCAGCCCTAAGTGGTCTGGGCGCCATCCCCCCATAAGGCACATGCGCCTAGGGTTGGGGGGGGGGAACCCTAAAGGGGGCGGCCCCTTGCTTGGGGGGCAAGCCCCCTCCCCCTTGGCCGCCGCCCCCCTCTAGATCTCATCTAGAGGGGCCGTCCCCTTCCCCTTCTCCCCATAAATAGAGGGGTGGAGGGAGGGGTGCAGCACCACATCCAAGGCGCAGCCCCTCCCCTCCCCAACACCTCTCCTCCTCCGTGTGAGCTTGGCGAAGCCCTGCCGGAGAACTGCCACTCCATCACCACCACACCGTCGTGCTGCTACTGGAGCCTTATTCCTCAACCTCTCCCTCCTCCTTGCTGGATCAAGGCGCGGGATACGTCGCCGGGCTTCACGTGTGTTGAACGTGGAGGTGCCATTGTTCGGCGCTTAGATCGGAATCCACCGCGATCTGAATCGCTACGACTACGACTCCTTCATCCGCGTTCTTGTAACGCTTCCGTCTAGCAATCTTCAAGGGTATGAAGATGCCCTCCCCTCTCTCTCGTTGCTAGTTACAGCATAGATTGATCTTGGTGATGTGTAGAAATTTTTTAATTTCTGCAACGATCCCCAACAGTGGCATCATGAGCTAGGTCTATGCGTAGTTTCTATGCACGAGTAGAACACAAGTTGTTGTGGGCATCGATTTTGTCAATTTACTTGCCACTACTAGACTTATCTTGATTCGGTGGTGATGACCCACAAGTATAGGGGATCTATCGTAGTCCTTTCGATAAGTAAGAGTGTCGAACCCAACGAGGAGCAGAAGGAAATGACAAGCGGTTTTCAGTAAGGTTCTCTCTGCAAGCACTGAAATTGTAGGTAACAGGTAGTTTTGTGATAAGATAAATTGTAACGAGTAACATGCAATGAAAGTAAATAAAGTGCAGCAAGGTGGCCCAATCCTTTTTGTAGCAAAGGAAAAGCCTGGACAATTTCCTATAATGAGAAAAGAGCTCCCGAGGACACATGGGAATTATCGTCAAGCTAGTTTTCATCACGCTCATATGATTCGAGTTCGGTACTTTGATAATTTGATATGTGGGTGGACCGTTGTTTGGGTACTGCCCTTACTTGGACAAGCATCCCACTTATGATTAACCCCTATTGCAAGCATCCACAACTACAAAAGAAGTATTCAGGTAAACCTAACCACAACATTAGACATATGGATCCAAATCAGCCCCTTACGAAGCAAAGCATAAACTAGGGTCTAAGCTTCTATCGCTCTAGCAAACCATCATCTACTTATTACTTCCCAATGACTTCCTCTAGGCTCAAATAATGGTGAAGTGTCATGTAGTCGACGTTCACATAACACCACTAGAGGAAAGACAACATACATCTCATCAAAATAGCGAACAAATACCAAATTCACATGACTACTAATAGCAAGACTTCACCCATGTCCTCAGGAACAAACGTAACTACTCACAAAGCATATTCATGTTCATAATCAGAGGAGTAATAATATGCATTAAGGATCTAAACATATGATCTTCCACCAAGTAAACCAATTAGCATCAACTACAAGGAGTAATCAACACTACTAGCAACCCACGGGTACCAATTTGTGGTTTTGATACAAGATTGGATACAAGAGATGAACTAGGGTTTTGGGAGGATATGGTGTTGGTGAAGATGTTGATGGAGATTGACCCCCTCCCGATGAGAGGATCGTTGGTGACGACAATGGTGATGATTTCCCCCTCCCGGAGGGAAGTTTCCCCGGCAGAACAGCTCTGCCGGAGCCCTAGATTGGTTCCGCCAAGATTCTGCCTCGTGGCGGCGGAGTTTCGTCCCATAAGCTTGCCTCTGATTTTTTTTCAGGGTAAAAGCCTTCATATAGCATAGGATGGGCACCGGAGGGCCACCAGGAGGCCCAGGAGACAGGGGGCGCGCACAGTAGGGGTGGGCGCGCCCCCAGCCTCCTAGCCAGGGTGTGGGCCCCCTCTGGTGTTTTCTTCGCTCAATAATTCTTATTAATTCCAAAACTGACTTCCCTGGAGTTTCAGGATTTTTGGAGCTGTGCAGAATAGGTTTCCAATATTTGCTCCTTTTCCAGCCAGAATTCCAGCTGTCGGCATTCCCCCTCTTCATGGTAAACCTTGTAAAATAAGAGAGAATAGCCATAAGTATTGAGATATAATGTGTAATAACATCCCATAATGCAATAAATATTTATATAAAAGCATGATGCAAAATGGACATATCAACTCCCCCAAGCTTAGACCTCGCCTGTTCTCAAGCGGAAGCCGAAATCGAAAAAATATGTCCACATGTTTAGAGATAGAGGTGTCGATAAAAATAAAATACGGACATGAGGGCATCATGATCATTCTTATAACAGCAACATATATAGATTTTGTCATATGATTTCTTATGGTCAAGTAACAATCAATTCACAATGTCAAGTATTGTTCAAAAACTTCATTGGGAACTAACAAACTATAATCTCAGTCATTGAAGCAATTGAAATTTATCATAACATCAGAAAGAGTCAAGAATAGAGCTTTTCAGCAAGTCCACATACTCAACTATCATATAGTCTTCTACAATTGCTAACACTCACGCAGTACTTGTGGTTATGGAGTTTCAACCGGACACTGAGAAGGATAGGAGCTTCTTGTGTTGCCTCCCAACGTATTCACCTTTGGGTGATGTCAACAATAATAATTCATGCTAACTTACATCCAATTGGATATACATATATACCAAGATCTTTCAAATACGAGGAGCTTGCCAAAGGATAAAATGAAAAAGGGAAAGGTGAAGATCACCTTGACTCAAGCATAAAATAAAGTAAAAGGTAGGCCCTTCACAGAGGGAAGCAGAGGTTGTCATGTGCTTTTAGGGTTGGATGCACAAAATCTTAATGCAAAAGAACGTCACTTTATATTGCCACTTGTATATGGACCTTTATTATGCAGTCCGTCGCTTTTATTGCTTCCATAACAAGATCGTATAAAACTTATTTTCTCTGCACTAATAAGTCATACATATTCAAAGAGCAATTTTTATTGCTTGCAACATGAAAACTTACTTGAAGGATCTTACTCAATCCATAGGTAGGTATGGTGGACTCTCATGGCAAAAATTGGGTTTAAGGATATTTGGAAACACGAGTAGTATCTCTACTTGGTGCAAGGGATTTGGCTAGCATGAGGGGGAAAGGCAAGCTCAACATGTTGGGAAGATCAATGACAATATACTTTAACTAAGATGTGAGAAAACATAAACCATTACGTTGTCTTCCATGTCCAACATCAACTCTTTTAGCATGTCATAAAAGATGTCCAAGATAGTATGTTTTTATGTGAAAACCTCATGACCAAAACTATGTTTGTCAACTCTCAACAACTTTTATGCCTCATACTTTTTATGTGTGAAGTCATTACTATCCATAAGATCAATATGAACTCTTCTATTCTTTTTATTCTTTCTACTTCCTCAAGATCATGGCAAGATAGCAAAGCCCTTGACTCAACACCAATGTTTATTATAGATAGCTCACGGATTCGATTACATACAGAGATCACAAAGCAAAACTCAAAACTAATTGATACTAAAACTTCAATCTACTAGATCAAGATACTACTAAAAGGATCGAACTAAATAAAACGATAAAGATAGGAGTGTGATGGTGATACGATACCGGGGCACCTCCCCCAAGCTTGGCAGTTGCCAAGGGGAATGCCCATACCCATGTGATTATGTCCTCGGAGGTGATGGAGGTGGTGATGATGATGGTGGATAATCGCACATCGAGCGTAAAAGCTCCTCCAACTTGCGGATAATGCCCTTGAGTCCGACGATATGATCCTTCAACAAAATATTCTCCTGTGTGAGATACTTATTCTGTATGTGAGCTAACTCAATCATCTTGAAAGCTTCAATCTCAGTTGGAGTAAAGAGGTTAGGTAAGGGTTGAGGGGTGTCTTCTTCTTTCACCGCCGGAGCTTGAACCTCCATGGCCTTCTTGATCCCTTCAACCTTGTTGATCTCTTCCGGTTCTTCTCTTTTCAGCTCTATCTTCAATAGCCAAGCATCCTTGTCTTCATTGTTGATGGAGGGCGACGTCATGGTGCTCTAGATCTATGACAGAAACAGCTCGAAACGAAAACAGAGGATATTTGCGTGATACGGTGGTCAAATCCTTCGGAAGATTATATAATGATTTTTTACCGACCACAATACGTAACATGCAAGAAAATGGAGTCCAGGAGGCACATGAGGTGGCCACGAGACAGGGGGGCGTGCCCAGGAAGGTTGGGCGCGCCCTCCACCCTCGTGGAGGCCTCGTGTCCTTCCCGGACTACTTCTTTGTTCCCAAAATTCTTAAATATTCCAAAACAGATAAAAATTGCCATTAGAATTGTTTTGGAGTCAGTTTAATTACCGTACCACATACCTACTCCTTTTCGGAGTCTGGAACGTTCTGGAAAGTGTCCCTTATGTATTCCTCCGGGGTTACGGTCTCAACAATATTAGTTTCAACATTCATAGGATTACCTGAGATATAATGTTTAATTCTTTGACCGTTCACCACCCTCGGACTTGTGCCTTCGAAGTTGTTGATTTTTATGGCACCGGAACGATAGACCTCCTCGATAACATAAGGACTTTCCCATTTAAAGAGAAGTTTTCCTGCAAAAAATCTTAAACGAGAGTTGAATAATAACCTCTTCTTACCGGCAAGTTTCAAGTCATAGTTGAGCTCTTTAATAGCCCAATATGCTTTATGTTCAAGTTCAAAGGTAAGTGACATGCTTTTCCATAGACCATCTTATACGGAGACATACCCATAGGATTTTTGTATGCAGTTCTATAGGCCCATAATGCATCATCAAGTTTTTTGGAACAATTCTTTCTAGATCAATTCACAGTCTTTTGCAAAATTAATTTGAGCTCTCTATTGCTCAACTCTACTTGACCACTAGACTGCGGGTGATAAGGAGATTCAATTCTATGATTAACATCATACTTAGCAAGCATCTTACGGAAAGCACCATGGATAAAATGTGAACCACCATCAGTCATAAGATATCCAGGGACTCCAAACCTCGGAAAAATAACTTCTTTAAGCATCTTAATAGAAGTGTTATGATCAGCACTACTAGTTGGAATAGCTTCTACCCACTTAGTAACGTAATCAACGGCAACTAAAATATGTGTGTAACCATTAGAGGCAGGAAAAGGTCCCATATAATCAAAGCCCCAAACATCAAACGGTTCAATAACAAGAGAATAATTCATAGGCATTTCTTGATGTCTACTAATATTACCAATTCTTTGACATTCATCACAAGATAAGACAAACTTACGGGCATCTTTGAAGAGAGTAGGCCAATAAAAACCAGATTGCAATACCTTATGTGCAGTCCTATCTCCAGCGTGGTCTCCTTGATACGTATCCAACGTATCTATAATTTTTGATTGTTCCATGCTATTATATTACCCGTTTTGGATGTTTATGGGCTTTACTTTACACTTTTATATCATTTTTAGGACTAACCTACTAACCAGAGGCCCAGCCCATATTGCTGTTTTCTTGCCTATTTTGGTGTTTCGAAGAAAAGGAATATCAAACAGAGTCCAAATGGAATGAAACCTTCGGGAGCATGATTTTTGGAACGAACATGATCCGGGAGACTTGGAGTACAAGCCAGGGAAGCTTCAAGGAGGCCATGAGATAGGAGGGGGCGCCCACCCCCTGGGCGCGCCCCCTTGTCTCGTGGGCCCCTCGTGGCTCCCCCGACCGACTTCTTTCGCCTATATATTCCCATATACCCTAAAACCATCGAATACGAAGATAGATCGGGAGTTCCGCCGCCGCAAGCCTCTGTAGGCACCAAAAACCTCTCGGGAGCCCGTTCCGGCAACCTACCGGAGGGGGATCCCTCACTGATGGCCATCTTCATCATCCCGGCGCTCTCCATGACGAGGAGAGAGTAGTTCACCCTCGGGGCTGATGGTATGTACCCGTAGCTATGTGTTTGATCTACCTCTCTCTCTCTCTCTCTCTCTCTCTCTCTCTCTCTCTCGTGTTCTCTCTATGGCACGATCTTGATTTATCGCGAGCTTTGCTATTATAGTTGGATCTTATGATGTTTCTCCCCCTCTACTCTCTTGTGATGAATTGAGTTTTCCTCTTGAAGTTATCTTATTGGATTGAGTCTTTAAGGATTTGAAAACACTTGATGTATGTCTTGCCGTGCTTATCTGTGGTGACAATGGGATATCACGTGATCCACTTGATGTATGTTTTTGTGATCAACTTGCGGGTTCTGCCCATGAACCTATGCATAGGGGTTGGCACACGTTTTCGTCTTGACTCTCCGGTAGAAACTTTGGGGCACTTTTTGAAGTACTTTGTGTTGGTTGAATAGATGAATCTAAGATTGTGTGATGCATATCGTATAATCATGCCCATGAATACTTGAGGTGACAATGGAGTATTTAGGTGACATTAGGGTTTTGGTTGATTTGTGTCTTAAGGTGTTATTCTAGTACGAACTCTTGAATAGATCGATTCGAAAGAATAACTTTGAGGTGGTTTCGTACCCTACCAATCTCTTTTTTTGTTCTCTGCTATTAGTGGCTTTGGAGTGACTCTTTGTTGCATGTTGAGGGATTGTTATATGATCTATCTATGTTATTATTGTTGAGAGAACTTGCACTAGTGAAAGTATGAACCCTATGCCTTGTTTCCTACCATTGCAATACCGTTTATGCTCACTTTTATCATTAGTTACCTTGCTGTTTTTATAATTTCACATTACAAAAACTTATATCTACCATCCATATTGCACTTGTATCACCATCTCTTCACCGAACTAGTGAACCTATACAATTTACCATTGTATTGGGTGTGTTGGGGACACAAGAGACTCTTTGTTATTTGGTTGCAGGGTTGTTTGAGAGAGACCATCTTCATCCTACGCCTCCCACGGATTGATAAACCTTAGGTCATCCACTTGAGGGAAATTTGCTACTGTCCTACAAACCTCTGCACTTGGAGGACCAACAACGTCTATAAGAAGAAGGTTGCATAGTAGACATCAAGCTGGTGCCGTTGCCGGGGAGGCTAGGTAAGCGGCACTCACACCCCAACAACTAAGCTCTTTTCTGGCGCCATTGCCGGGGAGGTGAGTGCTTGAGGGTATATCTTTAGATCTTGCAATCGAATCTTTTTGTTTCTTGTTTTATCACTAGTTTAGTCTATAAAAGAAAACTACAAAAAATGGATTTGAGTTTGTCTCATACGCTTCGGCTTTTTAATATCTTTCGTGAGTATGATGGAAAAGAAAATTGTGCTCAAATGCTAGAAGAAGAAGTCTATAAATGTTTGGCACTAAATCTTTGTATGATGAGCATGATTGCAATGTTGTTAGTATGAATTCCTTGAATATCCACGATGCTAATGATATGCAAAGCCACAAGCTTGGGGAAGCTATGTTTGATGATTATGATATTTTTTGTCCCCCAAGTTTTGATGAGCAAATTTATTATGATGAAAGCATGCCTCCTATTTATGATGATTATATTGATGAAAGTGGGTTTGGAAGTGTCAACTTTATGAAGTAGTGATCCCACTATTTTGGAGGATGTTGAATCTTATTGTGATGAATATGAAAGTGGATTTGGAAGAGTGTCAACTTTATTTAGCGATGATTCCACTATTTCGGAAGAGGTTCCAATTGATTATGAGAACAAAGTTGCTATCTATGATGATTATTGTTATGACTTGTATGCTATTAAGAATTATCATAACCATGAAACTTGTCATCATGATTTTAGTTTTCAATTGGATTATGCCTCACATGATAATTATTTTGTTGAGTTTGATACTCCCACTATTCCGAATAAGAAGAATTTTGCTTATGTGGAGAGTAGTCAAGTTTTTATGCTTGTAGATCATGAAAAGAATGCTTTAGGTGCTGGTTATATTGTTGAATTCATTCATGATGCTACTGAAAATTATTATGGGGGAGGAACATATGCTTATAGGAATTGCAATATTGTCAAGTTTCCTCTCTATGTGCTTAAAGTTTGGAAGCTATGCTTGTTTTGCCTTCCGAAGCTAGTTGATTATTGTTCCCATAAGTTGTTTGCTCACAAAATCCCTATACATAGGAAGTGGGTTAGACTTATATGTGCTAGTCATGTGCTTTATGATGCTCCCGCTATGTTTCAATTCTTATCTTTTATGTGAGCATCATTGTCATCATCATGCCTAGCTAGAAAGGCATTAAAGAAAAGCGCTTGTTAGGAGACAAACAAATATTTATCCTTACTGTTTTTGTTTGTTCACATGATTATGCTACTGTAGTAATCATGTTTTATAGCTTTTGTTTCAATAAAGTGTCAAGTAGAACCTTTGGGATAGCTTATGGTGATAGTTGTGTTGATCCTGCTGAGAATCAGAAACTTTTGCACATAGTCAATTAGTTTTGTTAATTCACAGAAACGTGATTATGATCTGATTCTTTTTGCTATGGATTGGTACAAAAATTTCTTAGGTCTTCCTAATTTGGTAGGAGTTTTGGAGTTCCAGAAGTATACGTTTGATACAGATTACTACAGACAGTTCTGTTTTTGACAGATTCTGTTTTCTATGTGTAGTTTGCTTATTTTGATGAATCTATGAGTAGTATCAGAGGGTATGAACCATGGAAAAGTTGGAATACAGTAGATATTACACCAATATTAATTTAGAATGGGTTCATTACAGTACCTAAGTGGTGGTTTTATTTTCTTATACTAACGGAGCTTACGAGTTTTTTGTTGAGTTTTGTGTTGTGAAGTTTTCATGTTTTGGGTAAAGATTCGATGGACTATGGAATAAGGAGTGGCAAGAGCCTAAGCTTGGGGATGCCCAAGGCACCACAAGGTAATATTCAAGGACAACCAAGAGCCTAAGCTTGGGGATGCCCCGGAAGGCATCCCCTCTTTCGTCTTCGCTCATTGGTAACTTTACTTGGAGCTATATTTTTATTCGCCACATGATATGAGTTTTGCTTGGAGCGTCGTGTATGATATTAGTATTTGCTTTTTAGTTTACCACAATCATCCTTGCTGTGCACACCTTTTGGGAGAAGCCTACTTTATTAGAATTTATTAGAATACTCTATGTGCTTTACTTATATCTTTTGAGCTAGATAGTTTTTGCTCTAGAGCTTCACTTATATCTTTTAGAGCACGGCGGTGACTTAATTTTGTAGAAATTGCTAGTCTCTCATTCTTCACTTATATTATTTTGAGAGTCTTTTAGAACAGCATGGTATTTGCTGTGGTTTTAAAATTGTTCCTAGAATGGTAGGCATCCAAGTTGGGTATAATAAAAACTATCATAGAAAGTGAATTGGATGCTATGATCAATTTGATACTTGATAATTGTTTTGAGATATGGAGGTAGTGATATTAAAGTCATGCTAGTTGAGTGATTATGAATTTGAAGAATGCTTGTGTTGAAGTTAGCAAGTCCCGTAGCATGCACATATGGTTAAAGTTGTGTAACAAATTTGAAACATGAAGTGTACTTGGATTGTGCATCCTTATGAGTGGCGGTCGGGGACGATCGATGGTATTTTCCTACCAATCTATCCCTCTAGGAGCATGCGCGTAGTGCTTGGTTTTTGATGACTTCTAAATTTTTGCAATAAGTATATGAGTTCTTTTGACTAATGTTGAGTCCATGGATTATACGCACTTTTACCTTTCCATCATTGCTAGCCTCTTCGGTACCATGCATTGCCCTTTCTCACCTTGAGAGTTGGTGCAAACTTCGCCGGTGCATCCAAACCCCGTGATACGATACACTCTATCACACATAAACCTCCTTATATCTTCCTCAAAACAGCCACCATACCTACCTATTATGACATTTCCGTAGCCATTCCGAGATATATTGCCATGCAACTTTCAACCGTTCCGTTCATCATCATGACACACATTACTTTTGTCATATTGCCATTGCATGATCATGTAGTTGACATAGTATTTGTGGCAAAGCCACCATGCATAATTTTTCATACATGTCACTCTTGATTGATTGCACCATCCCGGTACACCGCCGGAGGCATTCATATAGAGTCATATCTTGTTCTAGTTTCGAGTTGTAATTCATATGTTGTAATTAATAAAAGTGTGATGATAATCATTATTAGAGAATTGTCCCAAAGAAAAAAGGCAAAGAAAAAAAGAAAACAAGAAAAAAGAAAAAGAAAAAAAAGAAAAAAAAGAAAAAAAGGGGCAATGTTACTATCTCGTTTTCCACACTTGTGCTTCAAAGTAGCACCATGTTCTTCATATAGAGAGTCTCATATGTTGTCACTTTCATATACTAGTGGGAATTTTTCATTATAGAACTTGGCCTGTATATTACTACGATGGGCTTCCTCAAATGCCCTAGGTCTTCGTGAGCAAGCAAGTTGGATGCACACCCACTAGTTTTCTTTTGTTGAGCTTTCATACATGTATAGCTCTAGTGCATCCGTTGCATGGCAATCCCTACTCCTCATGTAGACATCAATTGATGTGCATCTCCATAGCCCATTGGTTATCCTCGCCAATGTGAGACTTTCTCCTTTTTTGTCTTTTCCACACAATCCCCATCATCATATTCTATTCGACCCATAGTGCTATATCCATGGCTCACGCTCATGTATTGTGTGAAGGTTGAAAAAGTTTGAGATTATTTAAGTACAAAACAATTGCTTGGCTTGTCATCGGGGGTGTAGAATTTGGGAACATTTTTGTGTGACGAAAATGAAGCATAGCCTAACTATATGATTTTGTAAGGATGAACTTTCTTTAGACATGGTATTTTGAGAAGACATGATTGCTTTTATTAGTATGCTTGAAGTGTTACTATTTCTTATGTCAATATGAACTTTTATTTTGAATCATTTGGATCTGAACGTGCATGCCACAATAAAGAAAATTACATTGAGAATTATGCTAGGTAGCATTCCGCATCAAAAATTCTGTTCTTATCATTTACCTACTCGAGGACGAGCAGGAATTAAGCTTGGGGATGCTTGATATCTCTCCAAAGTATCTATAATTTTTGATTGTTCCATGCTATTATATTGCCCGTTTTGGATGTTTATGGGCTTTACTTTACACTTTTATATCATTTTTGGGACTAACCTACTAACCGGAGGCCCAACCCATATTGTTGTTTTCTTGCCTATTTCAGTGTTTCGAAGAAAAGGAATATCAAACGGAGTCCAAACGGAATGAAACCTTCGGGAGCGTGATTTTTGGAACGAACATGATCCGGGAGACTTGGAGTACAAGCCAGGGAAGCTTTGAGGAGGCCAGGAGATAGGAGAGCGCGCCCACCCCCTGGGTGCACCCCCCTCTCTCGTGGGCCCCTTGTGGATCCCCCGACCGACTTCTTTCGCCTATATATTCCCATATACCCTAAAACCATCGAATACGAAGATAGATCGGGAGTTCCGCCACCGCAAGCCTCTGTAGCCACCAAAAACCTCTCGGGAGCCCGTTCCGGCAACCTGTCGGAGGGGGGATCCCTCACCGGTGGCCATCTTCATCATCCCGGCGCTCTCCATGACGAGGAAGTAGTTCACCCTCGGGGCTAAGGGTATGTACCAATAGCTATGTGTTTGATCTCTCTCTCTCTCCCTCGTGTTCTCTCTATGGCACGATTTTGATGTATCGCGAGCTTTGCTATTATAGTTGGATCTTATGATGTTTCTCCCCCTCTACTCTCTTGTGATGAATTGAGTTTTCCTCTTGAAGTTATCTTATTGGATTGAGTCTTTAAGGATTTGAGAACACTTGATGTATGTGTTGCCGTGCTTATCTGTGGTGACAATGGGATATCACGTGATCCACTTGATGTATGTTTTCGTGATCAACTTTCGGGTTCCGCCCATGAACCTATGCATAGGGGTTGGCACACGTTTTCGTCTTGACACTCCGGTAGAAACTTTGGGGCACTCTTTGAAGTACTTTGTGTTGGTTGAATAGATGAATCTGAGATTGTGTGATGCATATCGTATAATCATGCCCACGGATACTTGAGGTGACAATGGAGTATCTAGGTGACATTAGGGTTTTGGTTGATTTGTGTCTTAAGGTGTTATTCTAGTACGAACTCTTGAATAGATCGATCCAAAAGAATAACTTTGAGGTGGTTTCGTACCCTACCATAATCTCTTTGTTTGTTCTCCGCTATTACTGGCTTTGGAGTGACACTTTGTTGCATGTTGAGGGATTGTTATATGATCTATCTATGTTATTATTGTTGAGAGAATTTGCACCAATGAAAGTATGAACCCTATGCCTTGTTTCCTACCATTGCAATATCGTTTACGCTCACTTTTATCATTAGTTACCTTGCTTTTTTTATAATTTCATATTACAAAAACTTATATCTACCATCCATATTCCACTTGTATCACCATCTCTTCGCCGAACTAGTGCACCTATACAATTTACCATTGTATTTGGTGTGTTGGGGACACAAGAGACTCTTTGTTATTTGGTTGCAGGGTTGTTTGAGAGAGACCATCTTCATCCTACGCCTCCCACGGATTGATAAACCTTAGGTCATCCACTTGAGGGAAATTTGCTACTGTCCTACAAACCTCTGCACTTGGAGGCCCAACATCTACAAGAAGAAGGTTGCATAGTAGACATCAGTCCTCCATATGATTCAGAGTGACACTTGCGTAGGATATGTTCCTGTTCATGCTCAGGTACACAAAGTCTAATAACACCATCTACTCCTTTATAAAGGTGTGGGTCATCCCAGAAGTAATGTCTTAAATCATAAAAGAACTTTTTCTTTTGCTGATATGTGAAACTAGGTGGTATAAAGTTAGCAACAATGAAATTAGCATAATCAACATACCAAGGAGCAGTACGAGAAGCATTAACGACCGCTAATTGTTCGTTAGGAAAGCTATCATCAATAGGCAGTGGGTCATGAAGAACATTCTCTAACCTAGACAAGTTGTCTGCGACGGGGTTCTCAGCTCCCTTTCTACCAATAATATGCAAATCAAATTCTTGGAGCAAGAGAACCCATCTAATAAGTCTAGGATTAGCATCTTTATTTTCCATAAGATATTTAATAGCAGCGTGATCAGTGTGAATAGTAACTTTGGAATCAACAATATAAGGTCTGAACTTATCACATGCAAACACAACAGCTAAGAATTCTTTCTCAGTGGTAGCATAATTTCTCTGGACCGTATCAAGGGTTTTACTAGCATACTGGATAACATTCAATTTCTTATCAACTCTTTGCCCTAGAACAGCACCTACAGCATAATCACTAGCATCACACATAATTTCAAAGGGTAAATTCCAATCAGGTGGCTGAACAATAGGTGCAGTGATCAAAGCTTTCTTAAGTATTTCAAATGCTTCAACACAATCATCATCAAAGACAAAAGGAATATCTTTTTGCAATAAATTAGTCAGAGGCCTAGAGATTTTAGAAAAGTCCTTAATGAACCTCATATAAAAACCGGCATGACCAAGGAAACTTCTTATACCTTTCATGTCCTTGGGACATGGCTGATACGTCCATTTTGCATCATGCTTTTAGATCAATATTTATTGCATTATGGGATGGTATTACACATTATATCTCAATACTTAGGGCTATTCTCCCTTATTTTACAAGGTTTACCATGAAGAGGGGGAATGCCGGCAGCTGGAATTCTAGCTGGAAAAGGAGCAAACTTGGAAACCTATTCTGCACTACTCCAAAAGTCCTGAATCTCCACAAAACATGTTTTTGGATTTAATAAGAATTATTGAGCGAAAGAAATACATCAGGGGGCCCACACCCTGGCCAGGAGGGTGGGGGCGCGCCCCTGTCTCCTGGGCCCCCTGGTGGCCCCCCGGTGTCCATCTTCTGCTATATGAGGGATTTTACCCTGAGAAAATCGTGGGCAAGCTTACGGGACGAAACTCCGCCTCCACGAGGCGGAACCTTGGCGGAACCAATCTAGAGCTCCGGCGGAGCTGTTCTGCCGGGGACACTTCCCTCCGGGAGGGGGAAACCATCACCATCATCATCACCAACGATCCTCTCATCGGGAGGGGGTCAATCTCCATCAACATCTTCACCAGCACCATCTCCTCTCAAAACCCTAGTTCATCTCTTGTATCCAATCTTGTATCAAAACCACAAATTGGTACCTGTGGGTTGCTAGTAGTGTTGATTACTCCTTGTAGTTGATGCTAATTAGTTTACTTGGTGGAAGATCATATGTTCAGATCCTTAATGCATATTATTACCCCTCTGATTATGAACATGAATATGCTTTGTGAGTAGTTACGTTTGTTCCTGAGGACATGGGTGAAGTCTTGCTATTAGGGTGTGTTTGGTAGCATGCATGTACCTAGCCTAGTTGTTCTCCTCTCATACATGCTAAGTGTAGACATGCCGAGTCCATGCAGTTGTTGTTGTTTGGCAGCGATGTATGCGCTGAGACATGCTGAGCCGAGACTTTGTTTGGCAGCCTGCATGTGTTTAGACATGCTGAACAATTTCAAATTTCGAACAATTGTTTTTGAATGATGAACAAAACTAGAAAAATATGAACACAGATTTAAACATATTTTGATTTTTTTTGAAATTCTAAACATTTTTTGGAAAATTAAAATATATTTTGAAATTCTAAACTTTTTTGAAAATTTGAACATATTTGAAATTCCGAGCTTTTTTTAAAATTTAAACAAATTTTAAAAAATTAAATATATTTAAAAAAATGAATTTCTGATATTTTTTCCAAAATTCAAACAATTTTTGATTTTATTTTGAAATTCCGAACATTGTTGATTTTTTTAAAAAAATTGAAATTCTGGACATTTATCGAAAATTCAAATAAAATTTGAAATTATGATTTTTTTTAAAAATTTAAACAATTTTGAAATCCTAAACTTTTTAAAAAAATTAAAGAAATTTTGAAATTCTAAACTTTTTCAAAAATTTAAACAAATTTTTAAATACATTTTTTGAAAATATAAACATATCTGGACGTGCTCTGGTGGGTGGGGACGAGTGTCAGGGCCAGCATGGCTGCCTCCATGCACCCTGTCTGGGGTGCGTGAGATGAGCATAGCTGAAGGCCCTTTTATGCATCAGATGAGCATAGCCCATGTGAGCTCATGCACCCTACCAAACAAGCAAAAGTGGGTCGGATTGGGAACTTTTGCCCTCATGCACCCTTCATGCACCCTACCAAACACACCCTTAGTAGTCATGTGAATTTGGTATTCGTTCGATATTTTGATGAGATGTATGTTGTCTTTTCCTCTAGTGGTGTTATGTGAACGTCGACTACATGACACTTCACCATTATTTCGGCCTAGAGGAATACATTGGGAAGTAATAAGTAGATGATGGGTTGCTAGAGCGACAGAAGCTTAAACCCTAGTTTATGCGTTGCTTCATTAGGGGCTGATTTGGATCAATATGTTTAATGATGTGGTTAGGTTTACCTTAATACTTCTTTTGTAGTTGCGGATGCTTGCAATAGGGGTTAATCATAAGTGGGATGCTTGTCCAAGTAAGGGCAGTACCCAAGCACCGGTCCACCCACATGTCAAATTATCAAAGTACCGAACGCGAATCATATGAGCGTGATGAAAACTAGCTTGACGATAATTCCCATGTGTCCTCGGGAGCTCTTTTCTCATTATAGGAAATTGTCCAGGCTTATCCTTTGCTACATAAAGGATTGGGCCACCTTGCTGCACTTTATTTACTTTCATTGCTTGTTACTCATTACAATTTATCTTATCGCAAAACTATCTATTACCTCTAATTTCAGTGCTTGCAGAGAAAAACTTACTGAAAACCGCTTATCATTTCCTTCTGCTCCTCGTTGGGTTCGACACTCTTACTTATCGAAAGTACTACGATAGATCCCCTACACTTGTGGGTCATCAAGACTCTTTTCTGGCGCCGTTGCCGGGGAGTGTAGCGCTTTTGGTGAGTGGAACTTGGTAAGGAAACATTTATATAGTATGCTGAAATTTTCTGTTACTTGTCACTATGGAAACTAATCCTTTAAGGGGCTTGTTCAGGGTATCTTCACCCCGACTAGAAGAGCAAAGATTTGCTCCGCAACCTACTGAACTTTTTGAAAATATTTACTTTGAGATTCCTTTGGGTATGATAGAGAAACTGCTAGCTAATCCATTTACAGGAGATGGAACATTACATCCCGATTTACACCTTATCTTTGTCGATGAAGTTTGTGGATTATTTAAGCTTGCAGGTATTCCCGATGATGTTGTCAAAAGGAAGGTCTTCCCTTTATCTTTGACGGGAGATGCATTGACATGGTATAGGCTATGTGATGATACGAGATCTTGGAATTATAAACGATTGAAGTTCGAATTTCACCAGAAGTTCTATCCTATGCATCTTGTCCATCGTGATCGCAATTACATATATAATTTCTGGCCTCGCGAAGGAGAAAGCATCGCTCAAGCTTGGGGGAGGCTTAAGTCAATGTTATATTCATGCCCCAATCATGAGCTCTCCTGGAAAATGATTATTCAAAAAAATTATGCTCGACTTTCTCTCAATGATCGCAACCTGCTTGATACTTCCTGTGTTGGTTCTTATATGCTGAAGACTATTGATTTCAAGTGGGACTTATTGGAAAGAATTAAATGCAACTCTGAAGATTGGGGTTCCGACGATGGTAAGGAGTCATGTATGACACCTAAGTTCGGTTGTGTTTGTCACATCCCTAGCTTCTGGCATTGCTCTAGGTTAGCTTCATGTGTGCATCATGTCTATATTTTTGAAACTTGAATTGAGGAATATTGGAAGCCTCAAAACCCTAAATAAAAGAGGGGCAAAAACCCTAGAAATCTCATTCATTGCTCCAAAAGGCTCTTCTTAAATGTTTGATAAATTTTGGTAAGGGTTCTGGTCCCAACCAAAATATTGAACATTTTTAAGGATTTATTTTTGGGACTTTGAATTTAAATCACTAGCTATTTGAATTTGAATTATATCCATATAATTAGAATTTAATTTAAATACCCCTGAAATATTTTATAAGCTTTTGGAAAAGTCCATCTAGCAATATAAAATATTCAGAGGAGTTTTTGGCATTGTTTGAATTATTTTAAAATTCAAAACAGTGGCAAAATAAATTAATAAAACAAAACAGAACAGAAAAATATAAAACAGAACTTACCTGGACTTACCTGGCCTCACCCGTGCAGCCCACCAGAGCCGGCCCAGCTCCTGTGCTGGTCCAGCACTGTGCGGCCCAGCCCACCGTGGTCGCCACCGTCTTCAACCTCCTGCCAGTAGGCAGGAGGGCGTGTGCCCGACGCGCGCGCGCACGCTCCGGCCACCTCCTGCTTACCTGCTCGCCGCTGGAGGCACCCGAGGGAGCCACGCACTCCCCCTCGCCCCTGCACCTCCCCTCTCTTCCCCTGGACCCCGTTCCCTCCTCTGCTTCCCTCCCGCGCACACCACCGAGCGGAGCTCGCCGTCATCGTCGCCGTACCCATGGCCACCGGCCACCCCTAGCCTCGCCGATGCACCCAGGAGCTCCGCCTCGACCCCCTCTTCCTTCCCACCGATCCACAGCCCTCCGGAAGCCCTGCATCGCCGCCATCGCCGTCGTCTTCTACCTCGGACCCGCCAGCCATCTTCGTCAAATTCGCCGGCTCCGGACCGTCCCCGACCTCGCCGAGCGTCCCCTCATCATCGCCGTGAGTCACTGACCCTTTCCCCTAACTCAGCATGCTCCCCTCCGTGCCGTAGCGCCGTTCCCCACGAGCACCGAAGCCACCGTCCGCCATTGCTGCTGCACGCATAGCCTCCGTGCTCCCCTGGCCCCACTGAGCTGCTCTTAGTGCTCCCCATGACTAGCAGGTGCTGCCCAGCCTCTCAGCTCGCTCGCTCGCCAAGCGTAGCCCCGTGCCCGTGCTGGCCCGAACTCCGGTCGCCGCCGCGGGCCCCGTTCCGGTGAGCTCGGGCCACCTCAGCCCCTGCCGTTTGCACAGATGGATGCGGGCGACTCCCAGCTACGCGTAGAGCCCCTCCTCCGTCTGTTTGGTCGCCAGAGCACGAAACCCGAAGGCCTCCGCCGCCTCGGCCTCGCCGGCGACCCACCGCCGGCGGGTTAGGCCCTGTTGACCAGGGGTTTGACCCCCCCTGGGTCGATGACAGGTGGGGCCAGCCCCCCTGTTAATTAGTTTAGTTTATTTTAAGTAATTACCCCCCCTGCTGACACTGACATGCGGGCCCAGGCTCTAATTAAAATTAGGTTAGTTAGTTAGTCACTGACGTGTGGACCCCACACGTCAGGTTTGACCCTGATCGACCCCTGTTGACTTGCTGACGTCACGGTGACGCACTGCTGACGCAGTAAATGTTTTCTGGAATTTAAATAATTCTTAAATGATTTATTATTTCCAGAAAATAGCTAAAACTTCAATAAATCATAGAAAATTAACCGTAACTCCAAATTAAATAAATTATATATGAAAAATTATCAGAAAAATTCAAGGAATCCATCTGTACCATTTTCATGCATGTTAGAACAACTTATAGCTGCTGTTTAGCACAAATCAATTAAATGGCATTTGAATAATCACATATGGAGTTTGAATTTGAATCTTGTATTCAAACCAACTTCATTTAATCTGTTGCTAGTTGCATTAGCTCAAAACACATTCATCTTGCCATGTCATGATCATGCATCATATTGTGCATTGCATTGATTGTGTTCCCTTTTGTGTTGCCGGTATTTGTCCCCTCTCGATAGACCTGATACCGATGATGTGATCGTTGACACTGATGAAGACTCAATGCTATCTTCAGAAGTGCCAGGCAAGCAAAACCCCCTTGTTCATTCCGATAAAATCCCACTCTCTCGCTCCTGCTCTCCTTTACTGCATTAGGACAATAATGATATACTTGTTACTTGCTGCGGTAGCTGAACCCCTTTATCCTCTGCATGACCTGTCATTGCCACAGTAAATAGATGAAACCCACTAGCATGAGTAGGAGTTGTTTGAGCCCTGTTGTGCCTACTCATTCATGCTTGTTTGTCATGCCTGCTACTGCTTAGAGTTGAGTCAGGTCTGATTCATCGGGGATGAATCAGAGGCGTGTGAACATGTCCTACTATGGGTGAACTAAATGTGTGAACACGATTTGGTAAAGGTAGCGGTGAGAGGCCATGTAGGAGTACATGGTGGGTTGTCTCATTGCAGCCGTCCTCAGGAACTGAGTTCTGTGTTTGTGATCCATGATCAGTTACTACCACACATTGGGCTCCGGGCGCTCCAAGCCCTCTCGACTTATTAATCAACTTGATCTCTGTCCAGGAGTTGCAACTAGTTTCTGGTGTTTGTAGGCAGTGTTAGTAGTCTACCAAGTGGCACCCGGTACAGGTGGGCTTGGGACAGACTAGGCACAGTGGC
>NC_041385.1:85224105-85276201 GCF_002162155.2 Triticum dicoccoides
GGGATTAAGATCTAGGCTATCTTTTCTTCTATCAGGATCACGTGTTGCTAATCAGTGGACTTATAAGATTGTTGGATTAAGCCTCAGTTCAGTTTCTACCTCTGTATGTTAATTGTTGATCTCCAAACCTTGATATTGTGCTTCTGAGTGGTTATGCCACCATTTTTGTGAATGTCTCAAATCTTTTTTGAGCATTTACAGCCGTTACGCTGTCCGAGTCATCTCAGGTCTCTAAACAGTCTGATGCACTTGCAAATTCCTTCCTCCCGTTTCAATGTTCCTTTGGGCCAGATTAACCACACTAATCAGTAAGTTGAGGTACTCTGTTACCTTGACATATATGTTGGGGATATTATTATGACCCTAGGTGTCTTAGGGGATCACCTAGTAATTTAGCCATGATTGGTGTCCCAGTGTGATGATTCTGGCCATCATTCTCGAAAGCATCCCGTGATGTTATTAGTTAGTAGGTATTCTATCCCTGGGTTTTGAACCCGAGATTCACCCTACTTGCTTTATGTTGATAGTTTTGCTCGTTCCTTTAGGTTATTAGTAACCTTGCATTAGTCCTCGATGTTCGTGGTATTCCTTTCTTCCAAATACTATGAACCGCTTATGGCAGATGTTCCTCGCTGATCGAAAGATCACAATCAGAGTGCTCTCGATGGGTTCTCGATGCTATATTGTGACTCTGCCAGCTCTACCTTTCTGCATGGGTTATCCGGAAGAAATATGTGGGATTCGTTCGACATGCTAAACCATGCATCCACAACTCAGAAAATCGTATGTCCTTTGAGTTGTCCCTCTTTAGTTCTCTTCTGACCCTCGTCTATCAATTGATAGTCAAGAGTATTGGTGCATTCGTGTTATCAGTGCTTATTACTCTTGTGGTCCGTCAAGCCATTCTGTCCTGACTGACTTGGAGAAACAAACTCCAGTACCTCATCCATATCTAGGATTGGGTCAAAGTAGTTGTGCTCCGCAGATCAAAATGCCAATCCAGCTTCTGGTCTGCTCTACCCTGAAGTATTACCTTCTTTATGACAGGAATTTCATGAGAATTGCACCACCTTTTGTGAATTCTTGACATAGTGATACTTCTCGCCATCCTTTTTCATTCCTCGGTTCCGTGTTGTTGCAGCCGGAGTGCCGACAAGTGAATCATGATGTGTGAACTCAATACTCCTAGCAACCCCATTGCTTGGTAGTTAATGGACAATAATCCTATTCTCAGTATGTTGGTTATTGAATCACCATTCTAAGATTGATCGTGCTACCTAGTCCTTATTTCCTGGTGCACTCTTTGATTGATGAGTTAGGATTTTGTCAAGTCCTCGCTCATTTGATCATATCATCTTGCCCTGAAAAGCAAGATTGTTCTCGAGCTTAGTAACATATCGGTGGTTCGTGATTTCCGAAGATCTTCTCGGAAGTATTACCAGGTTGTCACCTGACTGCTATGTTGAGCTCGTGATCAAGTTGGTTTCTTGTGAACCACCCTTTCTCCAAGAATCTGTGTTGGATATCCCGGAGCTAGTTGGTTAAGCTAGACAACAACTTGGAGAGTTGGAAGATAAAAGCTTGCCTGACTTAGTTCGTTCCAAAGGGATATTCTTGTGTAGTGTGTGTTGAAGAAAGATGATATCTTCATCGATTGGTCCCTGTGATCAGTTGCTGGACCTATCGTCTTATCAATCCTTTGATTTGAGTGTGGGCTATCGTCAAATCAAGTCAGAACCAACGATGTTCGTAATGTTGTCTTCCTCGTGGTTGATCCCTCGAGCATACACCATTATATTTTTTGGGTCTGACCAATGCTATCACCGTGTTCACACGATGGTGGAAGTCCAGTGATATGGAAATTTCGATGAGTTGTTGTTGAGTCCATTGACAACATCCTTATCTCCTCCATGATGTTGTTGAACATTAAGTTAGTGTTGGAAACTTTTGAAAGCATTTTCTTCATGCTAGCTCATGAAGTACTTGTTTGATGAAAGGAGTGACTTCCTTTGATTCACGTGCAATTTGATGTAAGCTGCCGTCGTGAATTCGAGAAAGTTTGTTTTTGCTCCTTTGGAATCATCCCAAGTCGGTCATGCACGTGCGAAGAATGCTGTGGTCTGTTAGACTGATCATCTTCATTCCATATGTATATCCTAGCACACCAAGCCACTGACTGATTTGTTCAAGGAGAAGGAGTATCTTCATAAGAGCTAATCCGGACTTATGAAAGAACTTTGATATCCTCGCTGATGGTTCCTAACCAGAACTTGGTAGTGTTTTATTGTAAGACTACCATGTGATCATGTTTGTCTGAGGCAGCGTGTTCACATGTTTGTAGCAGAACCAGCTCATGTTTTGGAGCTTGCTATCGTAGTTCATACCTGATGAATCCCGCAACGTCATCTCGTCGATTTGTGTTGCAAACTTTCATTTTTCTTCCTAGACTCGATGAGTCTGGAATATCCTGACACCAACCAGATCTGAATCTCAGGCAGATATGATGGTTGGAACATTTCCCAAGAACTATAATATTGGTCCCTCGACAACCGGTAAAGTGGATGTCGTGGCCAACACACCCAGCCGGAAGACCTATCATTGTAGTATCTTGTTGAGGAAGTTGGCCACCTCCCCATAAGGATTTCGTAGGATTTACCTCCGTAACTGTTTCTTATGGATTCTGTTGCTCCCGAAGTCCGACCTTTACTTGATGTTCTAGATATCAAACCATATCTATGAATGGGTTACCCTAGCACATCAAGGAGAACATTATAAGCGGAGTGCTAAATGTCTCTCGGTCAATCATCCAGATTTTTATTTCCTTGGCCTCGCTAAGATGAAATCTGAGGAAGTGTTATCCTCCTTTGCATCTGCATCGTCCATCGCTATTCATCATGGTAGTATGTCGTGTTGTCAGCATCCTTGACACGGATGTTGGTAAACCTTGATGAATATGGAAATGCTCAAGTTCTTGAGAGCACGCACAAGCGCTACGTGTTATCATCGGCACTAACTGGGATTCCTCTCAGTTTCCTCGGCAATGCTATGACCCTTTCAAACAGTGAATCCACTCTCTTTTGTTGGGTTCTTCCCCAGTTACCAGAATCATTCCCAGCATTTGCATTTTGTTCCCAGCTTGCACCGCCAATGTGCCCTTCTACCATGGGTCTCTTCCATTTCCGGTGATAAGCAAAATCATCCATTGCGTTGTCTTCAACAAGGTAATCCACATCATCCAAGTCCGAGTGTGCCATTCTACCGACCCCCGCCAATCGATTGCTGTGATTTGCCTTAGGCTGATATAGAGAGTCTCAATGATCTCTATATCAAAGGTAATTCTTTTTGCCACTTAAGGGGATATATCTTCGAGTCACCTTCCCTAAGGTGCATCATTGTGGTATCATGGCAACTTAACTCCTCGCTACGTTGACGATCGTTTACCACCTTCTTAGGTGTGGAATCGTTGTCTATCTAGTGAACCTTCGTCATCCGTTTCTTTCCACCCCTCTTGATGTGTATCTCGTGTCTCAACCCGAGAGATGGTCCTATGTCTCATTCCGTGAGTTGTTCGATCTTCGAGAAGATCGACCCTTCTAGAGTCTCCTTCTTCCCTCCATGTCATGTTGACAGGATTTTTCAAGGCAAGACTTCAAGACAATGATGGTGAATGAATCAACGTTCAACTGAAGTGCACCCTAGATCGTGAAGATTGTACTAGTTTGCGTTTCCCCTTCATCCTACCCTACGCTTGAATCTCGAGACGAGATTCTTGTTTAGTGGGGGTGAGTTGTCACATCCCTGGCTTCTGGCATTGCTCTAGGTTAGCTTCATGTGTGCATCATGTCTATATTTTTGAAACTTGAATTGAGGAATATTGGAAGCCTCAAAACCCTAAATAAAAGAGGGGCAAAAACCCTAGAAATCTCATTCATTGCTCCAAAAGGCTCTTCTTAAATGTTTGATAAATTTTGGTAAGGGTTCTGGTCCCAACCAAAATATTGAACATTTTTAAGGATTTATTTTTGGGACTTTGAATTTAAATCACTAGCTATTTGAATTTGAATTATATTCATATAATTAGAATATAATTTAAATACCCCTGAAATATTTTATAAGCTTTTGGAAAAGTCCATCTAGCAATATAAAATATTCAGAGGAGTTTTTGGCATTGTTTGAATTATTTTAAAATTCAAAACAGTGGCAAAATAAATTAATAAAACAAAACAGAACAGAAAAATATAAAACAGAACTTACCTGGACTTACCTGGCCTCACCCGTGCAGCCCACCAGAGCCAGCCCAGCTCCTGTGCTGGTCCAGCACTGTGCGGCCCAGCCCACCGTGGTCGCCACCGTCTTCAACCTCCTGCCAGTAGGCAGGAGGGCGTGTGCCCGACGCGCGCGCGCACGCTCCGGCCACCTCCTGCTTACCTGCTCGCCGCTGGAGGCACCCGAGGGAGCCACGCACTCCCCCTCGCCCCTGCACCTCCCCTCTCTTCCCCTGGACCCCGTTCCCTCCTCTGCTTCCCTCCCGCGCACACCACCGAGCGGAGCTCGCCGTCATCGTCGCCGTACCCATGGCCACCGGCCACCCCTAGCCTCGCCGATGCACCCAGGAGCTCCGCCTCGACCCCCTCTTCCTTCCCACCGATCCACAGCCCTCCGGAAGCCCTGCATCGCCGCCATCGCCGTCGTCTTCTACCTCGGACCCGCCGGCCATCTTCGTCAAATTCGCCGGCTCCGGACCGTCCCCGACCTCGCCGAGCGTCCCCTCGTCATCGCCGTGAGTCACTGACCCTTTCCCCTAACTCAGCATGCTCCCCTCCATGCCGTAGCGCCGTTCCCCACGAGCACCGAAGCCACCGTCCGCCATTGCTGCTGCACGCATAGCCTCCGTGCTCCCCTGGCCCCACTGAGCTGCTCTTAGTGCTCCCCATGACTAGCAGGTGCTGCCCAGCCTCTCAGCTCGCTCGCTCGCCAAGCGTAGCCCCGTGCCCGTGCTGGCCCGAATTCCGGTCGCCGCCGCGGGCCCCGTTCCGGTGAGCTCGGGCCACCTCAGCCCCTGCCGTTTGCACAGATGGATGCGGGCGACTCCCAGCTACGCGTAGAGCCCCTCCTCCGTCCGTTTGGTCGCCAGAGCACGAAACCCGAAGGCCTCCGCCGCCTCGGCCTCGCCGGCGACTCACCGCCGGCGGGTTAGGCCCTGTTGACCAGGGGTTTGACCCCCCCCTGGGTCGATGACAGGTGGGGCCAGCCCCCCTGTTAATTAGTTTAGTTTATTTTAACTAATTACCCCCCCTGCTGACACTGACATGCGGGCCCAGGCTCTAATTAAAATTAGGTTAGTTAGTTAGTCACTGACGTGTGGACCCCACACGTCAGGTTTGACCCTGACCGACCCCTGTTGACTTGTTGACGTCACAGTGACGCACTGCTGACGCAGTAAATGTTTTCTGGAATTTAAATAATTCTTAAATGATTTATTATTTCCACAAAATAGCTAAAACTTCAATAAATCATAGAAAATTAACCGTAACTCCAAATTAAATAAATTATATATGAAAAATTATCAGAAAAATTCAAGGAATCCATCTGTACCATTTTCATGCATGTTAGAACAACTTATAGCTGCTGTTTAGCACAAATCAATTAAATGGCATTTGAATAATCACATATGGAGTTTGAATTTGTATCTTGTATTCAAACCAACTTCATTTAATCTATTGCTAGTTGCATTAGCTCAAAACACATTCATCTTGCCATGTCATGATCATGCATCATATTGTGCATTGCATTGATTGTGTTCCCTTTTGTGTTGCCGGTATTTGTCCCCTCTCGATAGACGTGATACCGATGATGTGATCGTTGACACTGATGAAGACTCAATGCTATCTTCAGAAGTGCCAGGCAAGCAAAACCCCCTTGTTCATTCCGATAAAATCCCACTCTCTCGCTCCTGCTCTCCTTTACTGCATTAGGACAATAACGATATACTTGTTACTTGCTGCGGTAGCTGAACCCCTTTATCCTCTGCATGACCTGTCATTGCCACAGTAAATAGATGAAACCCACTAGCATGAGTAGGAGTTGTTTGAGCCCTGTTGTGCCTACTCATTCATGCTTGTTTGTCATGCCTGCTACTGCTTAGAGTTGAGTCAGGTCTGATTCATCGGGGATGAATCAGAGGCGTGTGAACATGTCCTACTATGGGTGAACTAAATGTGTGAACACGATTTGGTAAAGGTAGCGGTGAGAGGCCATGTAGGAGTACATGGTGGGTTGTCTCATTGCAGCCGTCCTCAGGAACTGAGTTCTGTGTTTGTGATCCATGATCAGTTACTACCACACATTGGGCTCCGGGCGCTCCAAGCCCTCTCGACTTATTAATCAACTTGATCTCTGTCCAGGAGTTGCAACTAGTTTCTGGTGTTTGTAGGCAGTGTTAGTAGTCTACCAAGTGGCACCCGGTACAGGTGGGCTTGGGACAGACTAGGCACAGTGGCCCGGTGTACCAAGTGGCACCCGGTTGGTGGGCTTGGGAACCCTGCACACATCGTTTGGGGCCGT
The DNA here is from genome assembly GCF_002162155.2 of Triticum dicoccoides. NCBI lineage: Eukaryota > Viridiplantae > Streptophyta > Magnoliopsida > Poales > Poaceae > Triticum > Triticum dicoccoides. The sequence continues at coordinate 85,230,670 of NC_041385.1, forward strand.
AAGCGACACCCCGGCCGGATCTCCTTGCGGATGGAACCTGAATAGGCGATAAACCTGGACTAGAGACTTGTTCGGTTAGTCAGGTCGTGGCCGACTCCCTCGCCCGGCTTCCGCTTGAAGGTTGCCGAGGTACATGACATGTACAGGGCGGTAAGTGGCGAGAGCGTGTGTGAAGAAGTACACCCCTGCAGGGTTAACATCATCTATTCGAATAGCCGGATTCCTCGGATATGGAAGCTTGGACCCCTTGCATAGTTCATAGACAAGTGAAAGTGGATACTCTAAAATACGCAAGATAAGCGTGAGTGCTATGGATGGCGTTCTCGTAGGGAGACGGGAGCGGATCCATAGTGGTGTATTGATATGGTGAATATGTGGACTCGTGTGCGCCACCTCAAAAGAGTCGCTTGCAGTCGTAGTTAGGATAGCCACCGAGTCAAAGCTGGCTTGCTGCAGTTAAACCCCACCACCCCTTTGTTGATAATGATGCATATGTAGTTAGTTCTGATGTAAGTCTTGCTGGGTACATTTGTACTCACGTTTGCCTATTTTATGTTTTTGCAGAGAGACTTCAGTCTCACTAGTAGTTCCGCTTGGACTTCGACGTTTAGCTTGATACCTCAGCTATGATCTTGTGCCCTCGGCAGGATCTGATAGATAGTCAGGCTTCTCAGCCTTTTTCATTTATAGATGTCTGTACTCAGACATGATAGCTTCCGCTTGTGCTTTGACTTGTATGCTCTGTTTGTTGGGTCATGAGACCCATGTTTGTAATGTCTCGCTCCTCGGAGCCTATTGAATAAACTACTTGAGTCGTAGAGTCATTTTGTGATGCCATGTTGTATTGCACATATCGAGCATATTGTGTGTATGTTATTGAAATGCTTGGTATGTGTGGGATCTGACTATCTAGTTGTTTATCTTTAGTAGCCTCTCTTACCGGGAAATGTCTCCTAGTGTTACCGCTGAGCCATGGTAGCTTGCTACTGCTCTGGAACACTTAGGCTGGCCGGCATGTGTCCTTCTTCGTTCCTGTGTCTGTCCCTTCGGGGAAATGTCACGCTTTGAGTACCGGAGTCCTGTTAGCCCGCTACAGCCCGGTTTACCGGAGTCCTGCTAGCCCAGTGCTACAGCCCGGACCCACTTGCTGATGACCGACACGTTCGAAGCTGGGTCATGAATGCCTGTCCCTGTAAGTCTGTGCCACTTTGGGTTTACGACTAGTCATGTCAGCCCGGGCTCCTTATCATATGGATGCTAGCGACACTATCATATACGTGAGCCAAAAGGCGCAAACGGTCCCGGGTAAAGGTAAGGCGACACCCGTGGGGATACCGTGCGTGAGGCCGCAAAGTGATATGAGGTGTTACCGGCTAGATCGATGTGACATCGAGTCAGGGTCCTGACAGTGTTAAATCTTTTATGGATACCGATGCTTTTCGTGGATTTAGCGCTAAATATGGACTTGACTCTGAGATAGTAGCTTCTTTCTGTGAATCTTTTGCTACTCACGTTGATCTCCCTAAGGAGAAATGGTTTAAATATAATCCTTGTGTTGAAGTGAAAGTAGTTGCACCTATTACAGTTGAAGAAAAGACTATCACCTATAGTGATCCTATTGTTCCTACTACTTATTTTGAGAAACCTCCTTTCCCTGTTAGGATAAAGGATCGTGCTAAAACTTCAATTGTTGTTCATAAGAGTAATACTAGGACTGATACACCTCCTGAGCAAATTAAAGTTGAACCTAGTATTGCTATGGTTAAATATCTCCTGGACGATGATTTAGATGGGCATGTTATTTATTTTTGTGGTCAGACTGCTAATAGTGCTAGACCAGATACTAAGATACATAGACCTGTCGTAGGCATGCCTGTTATTTCTGTTAAAATAGGAGATCATTATTATCATGGCTTATGTGATATGGGTGCTAGTGCTAGTGCGATACCCTATGATTTATATAAAGAAATTATGCACGAAATTGCACCCGTTGAATTAGAAGACATTGATGTTACTATTAAGCTTGCTAATAGGGATACCATTAAGCCATTTGGGATTGTTAGAGATGTTGAAGTCTTGTGTGGGAAGGTTAAATATCCTGCTGATTTTCTTGTTCTTGGTTCCCCACAAGATGACTTCTATCCCATTCTTTTTTGTAGACCCTTCCTGAATAATGTTAAAGCTAAGATTGACTGTGAAAAGGATATTGTTGAAATTGGCTTGGGGGATATGAAACATGAGTTTAATTTTGCTAAATTTCGTAGACAACCCCGTGATAGAGAATCACCTAGTAAGGATGAGATTATTGGTCTTGCTTCTATTGTCGTGCCTCCTACTGATCCGTTAGAACAATATTTGCTAGACCATGAAAATGATATGTTTATGAAGGAAAGAAGGGAAATAGATGAAGTATTCCTTAAACAGGAACCTTTGCTGAAACATAACCTTCCCGTTGAAATTCTTGGGGATCCCCCTCCACCCAAGGGCGATCCCGTGTTTGAACTCAAACCATTACCTGATAATCTTAAGTATGCTTATCTTGATGAAAAGAAAATATATCATGTTATTATTAGCGCTAACCTTTCAGAGCAAGAAGAAGAAAGATTACTGAAAACTCTGAAGAAGCAACGAGCTGCTATTGGATACACTTTGGATGATCTTAAGGGCATTAGTCCCACCTTATGCCAACACAAAATTAAATTGGAGGAAGGTGCCAAACCGGTCAGAGATCCTCAACGACGATTGAATCCCAAGATGAAAGAAGTGGTAAGAAAGGAGATACTAAAGCTCCTTGAGGAAGGTATAATTTATCCCGTTGCTGATAGTGAATGGGTAAGTCCTGTCCATTGTGTTCCTAAAAAGGAGGTATTACTATCGTTCCTAATGATAAAGATGAATTGACCCCGCAAAGAATTATTACAGGTTATAGGATGGTAATTGATTTCCGTAAATTAAATAAAGCTACTAAGAAAGATCATTACCCTTTACCTTTTATTGATCAAATGCTAGAGAGATTATCCAAACACACACATTTCTGCTTTCTAGATGGTTATTCTGGTTTCTCTCAATACCTGTGTCAGCAGGGGATCAATCAAAAACTACTTTTACTTGCCCTTTCGGTACTTTTGCTTATAGACGTATGCCTTTTAGTTTATGTAATGCACCTGCTGCTACCTTTCAAAGATGCATGATGGCTATATTCTCTGATTTCTGTGAAAAGATTTGTGAGGTATTCATGGATGACTTCTCCGTTTACGGATCCTCTTTTGATGATTGTTTGAGCAACCTTGATCGAGTTTTGCAGAGATGCGAAGACACTAGTCTCGTCCTGAATTGGGAAAAGTGTCACTTCATGGTTAATGAAGGCATTGTCTTGGGCATAAGATTTCCGAGAGAGGTATTGAAGTTGACAAAGCCAAAGTTGATGCTGTTGAAAAGATGCCATGTCCCAAGGACATAAAAGTAAGAAGTTTCCTTGGTCATGCCGGTTTTTATAGGAGGTTCATTATGGACTTTTCTAAAATCTCTAGGCCTCTGACTAATTTATTGAAAAAAGATATTCCTTTTGTCTTTGATGATGATTGTATAGAAGCATTTGAAATACTTAAGAAAGCTTTGATCACTGCACCTATTATTCAGCCACCTGATTGGAATTTACCTTTTGAAATTATGTGTGATGCTAGTGATTATGCTATAGGTACTGTCCTAGGGAAAAGAGTTGATAAGAAATTGAATGTTATCCAGTATGCTAGTAAGACTCTTGATAATGCCCAAAGAAATTATGCTACTACTGAAAAAGAATTCTTAGCAGTTGTGTTTGCATGTGATAAGTTTAGACCTTATATTGTTGATTCCAAAGTTACTATCCACACTGATCATGCTGCTATTAAATAGCTTATGGAAAATAAAGATGCTAAGCATAGACTCATTAGATGGGTTCTCTTGCTCCAAGAATTTGATTTGCATATTATTGATAGAAAGGGAGCTGAGAACCCCGTTGCAAACAACTTATCTAGGTTAGAGAATGTTCTTGATGACCCACTGCCTATTGATGATAGCTTTCCTGATGAACAATTAGCAGTCATTAATGCTTCTCGTACTGCTCCATGGTATGCTGATTATGCTAATTACATTGTTGCTAAATTTATACATCCTAGTTTCACATACCAACAAAAGAAAAAGTTCTTTTATGATTTAAGACATTACTTCTGGGATGACCCACACCTTTATAAAGAAGGAGTAGATGGTGTTATTAGACGTTGTGTGCCTGAGCATGAACAGGAACAGATCCTACGCAAGTGTCACTCTGAATCATATGGAGGACACCACGCTGGAAATAGAACTGCACACAAGGTACTGCAATCTGGTTTTTATTGGCCTACTCTATTCAAAGATGCTCATAAATTTGTCTTATCTTGTGATGAATGTCAAAGAATTGGTAATATTAGTAGACGTCAAGAAATGCCTATGAATTACTCTCTTATTATTGAACCATTTGATGTTTGGGGCTTTGATTATATGGGACCTTTTCCTGCCTCTAATGGTTATACACATATTTTAATTGCTGTTGACTACGTTACTAAGTGGGTAGAAGCTATTCCAACTAGTAGTGTTGATCATAACACTTCTATTAAAATGCTTAAAGAAGTTATTTTTCTGAGGTTTGGAGTCCCTAGATATCTTATGACTGATGGTGGTTCACATTTTATTCATGGTGCTTTTCGTAAGATGCTTGCTAAGTATGATGTTAATCATAGAATCGCATCCCCTTATCATCCGCAGTTTAGTGGTCAAGTAGAGTTGAGCAAGAGAGAGCTCAAATTAATTTTGCAAAAGACTGTCAATAGATCTAGAAAGAATTGGTCCAAAAAACTTGATGATGCGCTATGGGCCTACAGAACTGCATACAAAAATCCTATGGGTATGTCTCCTTATAAGATGGTTTATGGAAAAGCTTGTCATTTACCTCTAGAACTTGAACATAAAGCATATTGGGGTATTAAAGAGCTCAACTATGACTTCAAACTTGCTGGTGAGAAGAGGTTGTTTGATATTAGCTCACTTGATGAATGGAGAACCCAAGCCTATGAGAATGCCAAGCTATTCAAAGAAAAGTCAAACGCTGGCATGACAAAAGGATACAAAAGCGTGAGTTTAACGTAGGAGATTATGTGTTATTATTCAATTCTCGTTGAAGATTTTTTGCAGGAAAACTTCTCTCTAAATGGGAAGGTCCTTATGTTATCGAGGAGGTCTATCGTTCTGGTGCCATAAAAATCAACAACTTCGAAGGCACAAGTCCGAGGGTGGTAAACGGTCAAAGAATTAAACATTATATTTCAGGTAATCCTATTAATGTTGAAACTAATATTATTGAAACCGTAACCCTAGAGGAATACATATGGGGCACTTTCCAGAATGTTCCACACTTTGAAAAGGAATAGTTATGTGGTACGGTAAGTAAACCGACTCCAAAACAACTCCAATGGCAATTTTTATCAGTTTTGGAATATTTAAGAATTTTAGGAAGAAAGAAGTAGTCCGAGAGGGACACGAGGCCCCCACGAGAGTGGAGGGTGCGCCCCGCTATCTCGTGGACACCTCGTGTGCCTTCTGGACTCCGTTTTCTTGCATGTTACGTATTTTGGTCGGTAAAAATTCATTATATATACTCCCGAAGGTTTTGACCACAGTATCACGCGAATATCCTCTATTTTTGTTTCGAGCTGTTTCTGTTTCAGATTTAGAGCATCGTGTCGTCTCCAAGCGCTCCCAAGGACAAGTTTTTCGAGAGGGTCATCCACCCCTATCTCGCGGAGGTGCTGCAACACCCTCAAACCATTGAGATGCGTGTGGGGGTGCTACGCATCCGCGATGTGGAGGGACCAAGGCGTACCAGAAGCATGGAGACAAAGCTCGAAGCCGTGGAGCAGCAAGTTTTCAAGTGCCAAGGGATGGTGGAGCGTGGACTCAACGCCAACCAGATGATGATCACGGAGTTCACCAACAACCACAAGCTGGATGCTGATACGTCTCCAACGTATCTATAACTTTTGATTGCTCCATGCTATTATATTATCGTATTTGAATGATTATGGGCTTTATTATACACTTCTATATTACTTTTGGGACTAACCTATTAACCGGAGGCCCAACCCATATTGCTGTTTTATTGCCTGTTTCAGTATTTCGAAGAAAAGGAATATCAAACGGAGTCCAAACGGAATGAAACCTTTGGCAGCCTGATTTTTTGGAAAAATATCACCCAGGAGACTTGGAGTTCACGTTAGAAGAGCCTCGAGGAGGCTAGGAGATAGGAGGGCGCCCCCCCTACTGGGCGCGCCCCCTGTCTCGTGGGCCCCTCGAGCACCTCCCGATGGACTTCTTCGCCTATATAGTCCCACGTACCCTAGAAACATCCACAGAGAAGATAGATCGGGAGTTCCGCCACCGCAAGCCTATGTAGCCACCAAAAACCTCTCGGGAGCCTGTTCCGGCACCCTACCGGAGGGGGGTCCCATCACCGGTGGCCATCTTCATCATCCCGGCGCTATCCATGACGAGGAGGGAGTAGTTCACCCTCGGGGCTGAGGGTATGTACTAGTAGCTATGTGTTTGATCTCTCTCTCTCTCTCTCTCTCGTGTTCTCTCTATGGCACGATCTTGATGTATCGCGAGCTTTGCTATTATAGTTGGATCTTATGATGTTTCTCCCCCTCTACTCTCTTGTAATGGATTGAGTTTCCCCTTTGAAGTTATCTTGTCGGATTGAGTCTTTATTTGAGAACACTTGATGTATGTCTTGTCGTGTTTATCTGTGGTGACAATGGGATATCACGTGCCACTTGATGTATGTTTTGGTGACCAACTTGCGGGTTCCGCCCATGAACCTATGCATATGGGTTGGCACACGTTTTCTTGACTCTCCGATAGAAACTTTGGGGCACTCTTTGAAGTACTTTGTGTTGGTTCGATGAATCGGAGATTGTGTGATGCATATCATATAATCATGCCCACGGATACTTGAGGTGACAATGGAGTATCTAGGTGACATTAGGGTTTTGGTTGATTTGTGTCTTAAGGTGTTATTCTAGTATGAACTCTTTAATAGATCAATCTGAAAGAATAACTTTGAGGTGGTTTCGTACCCTACCATAATCTCTACGTTTGTTCTCCTCTATTAGTGGCTTTGGAGTGACTCTTTGTTACATCTTGAGGGATTATTATATGATCTATCTATGTTATTATTGTTGAGAGAACTTGCACTAGTGAAAGTATGAACCCTAGGCCTTGTTTCCTATCATTGCAATACCATTTACGCTCACTTTTACCAGTTGCTACCTTGCTGTTTTTATTATTTCAGATTACAATTACCTTTATCTACTATCTATTTTGCACTTGTGTCAGCATCTCTTCGCCGAACTAGTGCATGTATACAATTTACCATTGTATTGGGTGTGTTGGGGACACAAGAGACTCTTTGTTATTTGGTTGCAGGGTTGTTTGAGAGAGACCATCTTCATCCTACAGCTCCTACGGATTGATAAACCTTAGGTCATCCACTTGAGGGAAATTTGCTACTGTCCTACAAACCTATGCACTTGCAGGCCCAACAACGTCTACAAGAAGAAGGTTATGTAGTAGACATCAAGCTCTTTTCTGGCGCTTTTGCCGGGGATGTGAGTGCTTGAAGGTATTTCTTTAGATCTTGCAATCGAATCTTTTTGTTTCTTGTTTTATCACTAGTTTAGTTTATAAAAGAAAACTACAAAAAAATGGAGTCAAGTTTGTCTCATACGCTTCGTCTTTTTAATATCTTTCGTGAGTATGATGGAAAGGAAAATTGTGCTCAAGTGCTAGAAGAAGAATGCATTAGAATGTTTGATACTAAATCTTTGAATGATGAGCATGATTGCAATGTTGTTTGTATGAATTCTTTGAATATCCATGATGCTAATGATATGCAAAGCCACAAGCTTGGGGAAGCTATGTTTGGTGAATATGATATTTTGAGTCCCCCAAGTTTTGATGAGAATATTTATTATGATGAAAGCATGCCTCCTATTTATGATGATTATATTGATGAAAGTGGGTTTGTAAGAGTGTCAACTTTAGGAAGTAGTGATCCCACTATTTTGGAGGATGTTGAATCTTATTGTGATGAACATGAAAGTGCATTTGGAAGAGTGTCAACTTTATTTAGTGATGATTCCACTATTTCGGAAGAGGTTCCAATTGATTATGGGAACAAAGTTGCTATCTATGATGATTATTGTGATGACTTGTATGCTATTAATAATAATGATTACCATGAAACTTGTCATCATGATTTTAGTTTTCAATTGGATTATGCCTCACATGATAATTATTTTGTTGAGTTTGCTCCCACTATTTTTCATGAGAAGAAATTTGCTTATGTGGAGAGTAGTAAATTTTCTATGCTTGTAGATCATGAAAAGAATGCCTTAGGTGCTGGTTATATTGTTGAATTAATTCATGATGCTACTGAAAATTATTATGACGGAGGAACATATGCTTGTAGGAGTTGCAATAATGTCAAGTTTCCTCTATATGTGCTTCAATTTTTGAACTTATGCTTGTTTTAACTTCCTATGCTAGTTGATCATTGTTCCCATAAGTTGTTTCTCACAAAATACCTATGCATAGCAAGTGGTTTATACTTAAATGTGCTAGTCATATTCTTCATGATGCTCTCTTTATGTTTCAATTCTTATCTTTTATGTGAGCATCATTTCATCATGCCTAGCTAAAAAGGCATTAAAGAAAAGAGCTTGTTGGGAGACAACCCAATATTTATCCTTACTGTTTTTGTGTTTCCACATGATTATGCTACTGTAGTAATCATGTTTTATAGCTTTTGTTTCAATAAAGTGTCAAGTAGAACCTTCGGGAAGACTTGGGTGAAGTTTATGTGATCTTGCTGTAAAAAACCGAAACTTTTGCGCTCACGAGATTAGCTGCCTTTTTTACTGGAGAGTTCTTTTAGGTTGATTCTTTCTGCATATGATTAATAGACAAATTGCTCAGGTCCAGCAATTTATTTCAGAATTTTTTGAGTTCCAGAAGTATACGTTTGATACAGATTACTACAGACTGTTCTGTTTTTGACAGATTCTGCCTTTCGTGTGTTGTTTGCTTATTTTGATGCATCTATGGCTAGTATTAAGTGGTATGAACCATAGAGAAGTTAGAATACAGTAGATATTACACCAATATGAATTTAGAATGAGTTCATTACAGTACCTAAGTGGTGGTTTTATTTTCTTATACTAACGGAGCTTACGAGTTTTGTTTTGGGTTTTGTGTGGTTGAAGTTTTCAAGTTTTGGGTAAGGATTCGATGGACCATGGAATAAGGAGTGGAAAGAGCCTAAGCTTGGGGTTGACCAATGCACCCCAAGGTAATATTCAAGGACAACCAAGAGCCTAAGCTTGGGGATGCCCCGGAAGGCATCCCCTCTTTCGTCTTCGTTCATCGGTAACTTTACTTGGAGCTATATTTTTATTCGCCACATGATATGTGTTTTGCTTGGAGATTCATTTTATTTTGTTAGTATTTGATTTCTGTTATTTATAATAATGTTTTGCATCTTTATTTTCAATAAAAGTGTCAAGGATAGCCTTTACCATGCTTATTTTGCTAGTATACATGTTGCTGTTTGAAAACAGAAAGTTTACCGCTGTTGAAAAAATTCCCTAGAAAAGTCAGAGAATGGTATAACGTTGAATATTTTTGAATATTAAGATCTGATAAATTTATTACAGTGGGAATTTTCTCTCATAATTTTTGGAGTTAGGGAAGTATTGATACTCTTGTATTATTTACAGACTGTACTGTTTTGGCAGATTGCTGTTATGGTTGCATTGTTTGCATATGTTTGCTTATTTAATGATTCTATTTTAGGATAGGAGTGTTAAATATGCAGAGACATTTAGTATGCAATGTTGAATAATAATTTTAGTGATTTGTTACAGTAGAAAATGATAAGGTTTTTGCATTGGTTTATACTAACCTATCTCACGAGTTCTTGTTAAGTTTGTTGTGGATGAAGCATTTGATAAAAAGAAAAACCATGATATGAGTTGAATTAAAGAGACATAAAAGCTCAAGCTTGGGGATGCCCAAGGCACCCCAATATAATATTTCAAGAAGTCTCAAGCATCTAAGCTTGGGGATGCCCCGGTAGGCATCCCACCTTTCTTCTTCAACAATCATCGGTTAGTATCGGTTGAGCCTAAGTTTTTGCTTCTTCACATGAATTGTGCTATCCTTGCAATGTCATTTTTGTTTAGCTTTGCTTGCTGTATGAATAAAATACCAAGATCTGAAATTCATAAATGAGAGAGAGTCTTTGCATAGTTGCATAATTATTTAACTACTCATTGATCTTCACTTATATCTTGTTGGAGTAGTTTGTCGTTTGCTCTAGTGCTTCACTTATATCTTTTAGAGCACGGTGGTGGTTTTATTTTGTAGAAATTAATGAACTCTCATGCTTCACTTATATTATTTTGAGAGTCTTAGACAGCATGGTAATTTGAATGAAAACTATCATCGGGAGTGAATTGAATGCTATGATCAATTTGATACTTGATAATTGTTTTGAGATATGGAGGTAGTGATATTAAAGTCATGCTAGTTGGGTGATTATGAATTTAAAGAATGCTTGTGTTGAAGTTAGCAAGTCCCATAGCATGCACGCATGGTTAAAGTTGTGTAACAAATTTGAAACATGAAGTGTACCTGGCTTGTGCATCCTTATGAGTGGCGGTCGGGGACGTGCGATGGTCTTTTCCTACCAATCTATCCCCCTAGGAGCATGCACGTAGTGCTTGGTTTTTGATGACTTCTAAATTTTTGCAATAAGTATATGAGTTCTTTTGACTAATGTTGAGTCCATGGATTATACGCACTTTTACCTTTCCACCATTGCTAGCCTCTTCGGTATCGTGCATTGCCCTTTCTCACCTTGAGAGTTGGTGCAAACTTAGCCGGTGCATCCAAACCTCGTGATACGATACGCTCTATCACACATAAACCTCCTTATATATTCCTCAAAACAGCCACCATACCTACCTATTATGGCATTTCCATAGCCATTCCAAGATATATTGCCATGCAACTTTCCACCGTTCCGTTTATCATCATCATGACATACTTTACTTTTGTCATATTGCCATTGCATGATCATGTAGTTGACATCGTATTTGTGGCAAAGCCACCATGCATTATTTTTCATACATGTCACTCTTGATTCATTGCACCATCCAGGTACACCGCCGGAGGCATTCATATAGAGTCATATCTTGTTGTAGTTTCGAGTTGTAATTCATATGTTGTAATCAATGGAAGTGTGATGATAATCATTATTAGAGCATTGCCCAAAAAGAAAAAAAAGAAAAAAAGGCCAAAAAAAAAGAAAGGCCCAAAAAAAAAGAAGAAAAAGAAAAGAAAAAAAGAAAAATAAATAAATAAAATGGGCAATGTTACTATCTCTTTTTCCACACTTGTGCTTCAAAGTAGCACCTTGTTCTTCATGTAGTGAGTCTCATATATTGTGCTTCAAAGTAGCACCATGTCTTTCATGTAGTTAGTCTCATAGGTTGTCATTTTCACACTAGTGGGAATTTTTTATTATAGAACTTGGCTTGTATATTCCTACGATGGGCTTCCTCAAATGCCCTAGGTCTTCGTGAGCAAGCAAGTTGGATGCACACCCACTAGTTTTCTTTTGTGGAGCATTCATTTATAGCTCTAGTGCATCTGTTGCATGGCAATCCCTACTCCTCATGTTGACATCAATTGATGGGCATCTCCATAGCCCGTTGATTATCCTCGTCAATGTGAGACTTTCTCCTTTTTTGTCTTCTCCACACAATCCCCAATCATTATTCTATTCCACCCATAGTGCTATATCCATGAATCACACTCATGTGTTGCGTGAAAGTTGAAAAAGTTTGAGATTATTTAAGTACGAAACAATTGCTTGGCTTGTCATCGGGGGTATAGAAGTTGGGAACTTCTTTGTGTGACGAAAATGAAGCATAGCCTAATCATATGATTTTGTAGGGATGAACTTTCTTTAGCCATGTTATTTTGAGAAGACATGATTACTTTTATTTGTATGCTTGAAGTGTTACTATTTTTTATGTCATTATGAACTTTTATTTTGAATCATTTGGATCTGAACGTTCATGCCACAATAAAGAGAAATACATTGAGAATTATGCTAGGTAGCATTCCACATCAAAAATTCTGTTTTTATCATTTACCTACCCGAGGACGAGCAGGAATTAAGCTTGGGGATGCTTAATACGTCTCCAACGTATCTATAACTTTTGATTGTTCTATGCTATTATATTATCTGTTTTGAATGATTATGGGCTTTATTATACACTTTTATATTACTTTTGGGACTAACCTATTAACCGGAGGCCCAACCCATATTGCTGTTTTATTGCCTGTTTCAGTATTTCGAAGAAAAGGAATATCAAACGGAGTACAAACGGAATGAAACCTTCAGCAGCGTGATTTTTTGTAAAAATATCACCCAGGAGACTTGGAGTTCACGTTAGAAGAGCCTCGAGGAGGCCAGGAGATAGGAGCCCCCCCCCTACTGGGCGCGCCCCCCTGTCTCGTGGGCCCGTCGAGCACCTCCCGACCGACTTCTTTCACCTATATAGTCCCACGTACCCTAAAAACATCCACGGAGAAGATAGATCGGGAGTTCCACCGCCGCAAGCCTCTGTAGCCACCAAAAACCTCTCGGGAACCCGTTCCGGCACCCTACCGGAGGGGGATCCCATCACCGGTGGCCGTCTTCATCATCTCGGAGCTATCCATGATGAGGAGGGAGTAGTTCACCCTCGGGGCTGAGGGTATGTACCAGTAACTATGTGTTTGATCTCTCTCTCTCTCTCTCTCTCGTGTTCTCGCTATGGAACTATCTTGATGTATCGCGAGCTTTGCTATTATAGTTGGATCTGATGATGTTTCTCCCCCTCTACTCTCTTGTAATGGATTGAGTTTCCCCTTTGAAGTTATCTTGTCGGATTGAGTCTTTATTTGAGAACAGTTGATGTATGTCTTGCTGTGTTTATCTGTGGTGACAATGGGATATCACGTGCCCCTTGATGTATGTTTTGGTGACCAACTTGCGGGTTCCGCCCACGAACCTATGCATAGGGGTTGGCACACGTTTTCTTGACTCTCCGGTAGAAACTTTGGGGCACTCTTTGAAGTACTTTGTGTTGGTTGGATGAATCTGAGATTGTGTGATGCATATCGTATAATCATGCCCACGGATACTTCAGGTAACAATGGAGTATCTAGGTGACATTAGGGTTTTGGTTGATTTGTGTCTTAAGGTGTTATTCTAGTACAAACTCTTTAATAGATCGATCCGAAAGAATAACTTTGAGGTGGTTTCGTACCCTACCATAATCTCTATGTTTGTTCTCCGCTATTAGTGGCTTTGGAGTGACTCTTTGTTGCATGTTGAGGGATTATTATATGATCTATATATGTTATTATTGTTGGGAGAACTTGCACTAGTGAAAGTATGAACCCTAGGCCTTGTTTCCTATCATTGCAATACCGTTTACACTCACTTTTACCACTTGCTACCTTGCTGTTTTTATTATTTTAGATTACAATTACCTTTATCTACTATGTATTTTGCACTTGTATCACCATCTCTTCGCCGAACTAGTGCACCTATACAATTTACCATTGTATTGGGTCTGTTGGGGACACAGGAGACTCTTTGTAATTTGGTTGCAGGGTTGTTTGAGTGAGACCATCTTCATCCTACGCCTCCTACGGATTGATAAACCTTAGGTCATCCACTTGAGGGAAATTTGCTACTGTCCTACAAACCTGTGCACTTGCAGGCCCAACAACGTCTACAAGAAGAAGGTTGTGTAGTAGACATCAGATGCCAAAGTCATTGGGAAGACCATCTTCAAGCTTCAAGAGAAAATCGAGCACCTCCAAGCCCAGATCTATGACCTGCAAAACCAGAACTGTGAGTATGAATATAGATTCAAGAGGATGAGTTTGGCTGCAGATTTATGGATCCCGGAGACTCGATCATCCTTCTATGATGGTGAGCCTGTGCCTTGGAAGACTGATGACAAGCCTACATCATCAACAACTCCTACTTCACCACCTCCGAGGACATTATCACATGGGTATGGGCACTCCCCTTGGCAACTGCCAAGCTTGGGGGAGGTGCCCCGGTATCGTATCACCATCACACTCCTATCTTTACCTTTTTATTTAGTTCGATCCTTTTACTAGTATCTTGATTTAGTAGATTTAAGTTTTGATATCAAGTAGTTTGAGTTTTGCTTTGTGATCTCTTTATGTATTTGAGTCCATGAGCAATCTATAATAAAGATTAGTGTTGAGTCAAGGGCTTTGCTATCTTGCTATGATCTTGAGAAGGTAAAAAGAATAAAAGAGTTCATATTGATCTTATGGTTAGTAATGACTTCACACATAGAAAGTATGAGGCATAAAAGTTGTTGAGAGTTGATAAACATAGTTTTGGTCATCATTGCAATTAATAGGAAGTGATAAGGAAAGAGAGGTTCACATACAAATATATTATCTTGAACATCTTTTATGATTGGGGGCACTCATTAAGTATGACATGCTAAAAGAGTTGATGTTGGACAAGGAAGACAACATAATGGTTTATGTTTTCTCACATCCCAGTTAAAGTATATTGTCATTGACCTTCCAAACATGTTGAGCTTGCCTTTTCCCCTCATGCTAGCAAAATTTCTTGCACCAAGTAGAGATACTACTTGTGCTTCCAAATATCCTTAAACCCAGTTTTGCCATGAGAGTCCACTATACCTACCTATGGATTGAGTAAGATCCTTCAAGTAAGTTGTCATGTTGCAGGCAATAAAAATTGCTATCTAAATATGTCTGACTTATTAGTGCAGAGGAAATAAGCTTTGTACGATCTTGTTGTGGAAGCAATAAAAGCGACGGACTGCATAATAAAGGTCCACATACAAGGGGCAATATAAAGTGACGTTCTTTTGCATTAAGATTTTGTGCATCCAACCCTAAACGCACATGACAACCTCTGCTTCCCTCTGCGAAGGGCCTATCTTTTACTTTATGCTTTTACTTTATGTTTTTACTTTATGCTTGAGTCAACGTGATCTTCACCTTTCCCTTTTCATTTTATCCTTTGGCAAGCTCCTCGTGTTTGAAAGATCATGATATATATATATCCAATTGGATGTAAGTTTGTATGGGCTATTATTGTTGACATCACCTAAAGGTGAATACGTTGGGAGGCAACACAATAAGCCCCTATCTTTCTCAGTGTCCGGCTGAAACTCCATAACCACAAGTATTGCGTGAGTGTTAGCAATTGTAGAAGACTACAAGATAGTTGAGTATGTGAATTTGCTGAAAGGCTCTATTGTTGACTCTTTCTGATGTTATGATAAATTGCAATTGCTTCAATGACCGAGATTATAGTTTGTTAGTTCTCAATGAAGTTTTTGAACCATACTTGACATTGTGAATTGATTGTTACTTGAGTATAAGAAATCATATGATAAAATCTATATATGTTGCTGCTGCAAGAATGATCATGATGCCCCCATGTCCGTATTTTATTTTTATCGACACCTCTATCTCTAAACATGTGGACATATTTTTTGATTTCGGCTTCCACTTGAGGACAAGCGAGGTCTAAGCTTGGGGGAGTTGATACATCCATTTTGCATCATGCTTTTAGATCAATATTTATTGCATTATGGGCTATTATTACACATTATATCTCAATACTTATGGCTATTCTCCCTTATTTTACAAGGTTTACCATGAAGAGGGGGAATGCCGGCAACTGGAATTCTGGCTGGAAAAGGAGCAAACATTGGAAACCTATTCTACACTGCTCCAAAAGTCCTGAAACTCCACGAAACATGTTTTTGGATTTAATAAGAATTATTGAGCGAAAGAAATACATCAGGGGGCCCACACCCTAGCCAGGAGGGTGGGGGCGCACCCACCCCTACTGGGCGCGCCCCCTGTCTCCTGGGGCCCCTGGTGGCCCCCCGGTGTCCATCTTCTGCTATATGAGGTCTTTTACCATGGAAAAAATCGTGGGCAAGCTTACGGGACGAAACTCCGCTGCCACGAGGCGGAACCATGGCGGAACCAATCTAGAGCTCCGGCGGAGCTGTTCTGCCAGGGACACCTCCCTCCAGGAGGGGGAAATCATCACCAACGATCCTCTCATCGGGAGGGGGTCAATATCCATCAACATCTTCACCAGCACCATCTCCTCTCAAATCCCTAGTTCAGCTCTTGTATCCAATCTTGTATCAAACCCACAAATTGGTACCTATGAGTTGCTAGTAATGTTGATTACTCCTTGTAGTTGATGCTAATTGGTTTACTTGGTGGAAGATCATATGTTCAGATCCTTAATGCATATTATTACCCCTCTAATTATGAACATGAATATGCTTTGTGAGTAGTTACGTTTGTTCCTGGGGACATTGGGTGAAGTCTTGCTATTAGTAGTCATGTGAATTTGGTATTCGTTCGATATTTTGATGAGATGTATGTTGTCTTTTCCTCTAGTGGTGTTATGTGAATGTCAACTACATGACACTTCACCATTATTTGGGCCTAGAGGAAGGCATTCGGAAGCAATAAGTAGATGATGGGTTGCTAGAGTGACAAAAGCTTAAACCCTAGTTTATGCGTTGCTTCGTTAGGGGCTGATTTGGTTCCATATGTTTAATGTTGTGGTTAGGTTTACCTTAATACTTCTTTTGTAGTTGCGTATGCTTGCAATAGGGGTTAATCATAAGTGGGATGCTTTTCCAAGTAAGGGCGGTACCCAAGCACCGGTCCACCCACATATCAAATTATCAAAGTACCGAACGCGAATCATATGAACATGATGAAAACTAGCTTGACAATAATTCCCATGTGTCCTCGGGAGCTCCTTTTTCATTATTATAAATTGTTGAAAGAACATGCGGTGCCCCCATGTTTAGTTTTGATAATTGATGACAATCTCTATGGACTAATGGTTGTCTTGAGTTGTATTTGAAGGATTTGTCCATAGGCTTTTCTTGAAGTCCATGTGTTGGTTTCAAGGAGTTTTTGAGTTGACCAAGGTGCTATTAAGGAATTATCCAAAGATTGGTCATGCGAGTGTTGAGCTTATTGCAAGCATGTCTTGAAGAAGAAGGTTGTGTGATCATTCATGTTTACCTTCAAGACATCATCCAAATGAAGAGAGTTGCAAAGATTCAAGGTTGATCAAGACTAAGTCAAGAGTGAATCAAGTTGATCAACTCACAAAGCGTAGAAGATGTACCGAGAGGGATCAAGTGATCCCATGGTATGGTAAGCATTGTCCATTACACTTTATCTACTAACCCATGGTCTATGTGAGAGTTGTATGTGGGGTTAGGTACGTATCCATGGGCTTGCGTCAAGAGGAAAATATCATACAACCCATGGAAAGGATGACATCAAGTGGTGATCGTCATCAAGATTGCCGTGTGCAAGTTCAAGTGGAGCATCACGAAGAGATCAAGTTCTTGAATCTTGCCATCCATTGTGGTGTCAATGGACTTGTGAAGATGTGCCGAAGAGTGGCTCACCCATAGTGAACTATGGGGGAGCAATCATCTAGTCTTCATCGAGCCAACGCATTTAAGAAAGGTGGTCCAACTTGAGGGAGTCAAGATCGTCTTCATCTAGCTCGAGTGGACCATGTGCAAGGCAAATGTTTTCCCTTGATAGGTTTTCTATTTTACCAGTCTTGTGGTGGTAGTTGGGAGACCGAGTTATAGGATCATTTGCCGTACTATCAAGGGGGGCTCTCAAGTTGGTAGCTTGATCGTATCGTTAGTAGAGAGCTCAAACCATTGCATCCTTGCATCATGTTTCTTGGTTCTTGTTTGGTTATCTTTGTGAGTCTTAGAGCTTATGGTCATCTTGATGACAAGCTTGAGTTCATCGAAAACGGAGTTCGCATGCGTCTTCTATGATGTTTTCGGTGTTGGAGGTTTTACCGGTCTTATCCGATGAAGGGTTCTCACCATTTTCTTATGGGACTTTTCTCATTTGCTTATTATTGGTATTTATATCAATATTATGTTAGCCCATGTCGTTAGCTTTCCAACAAACTTGGTTTCGTTGAATTCGGAGTCCGTTTGCAAAAGTTGTAGCTGTTTTGGTAAAGGCTACAGCGGTACTACCGCGACTAGAGCGGATGTAATTTTTTTACTACCGCTCCAGAGCGGTACTACCGCTGCTCCTGAGCGGTAGTACCGCTCCAGAGCAGAACTACCGTGGCTCCTAAGCGGTAGTACCGCCCCGGACCAAAATCTCGTGTTTTCTCTCTCGTTTGGGCTGTTTTGACCGTGCTAAGCGGTAGTACCGCTTGTGCACGACCTGAGCACATAACGGTTGGATTCGAGAGGTCCTATAAAAGGGGGTCTTCTTCCCCAATGAACCTAATCCTTTGAGCTCGTGTTCTTCCCCCATTGTTGACCTTCTTCGAGCTTGCTAACTCTCAATCCCTCCATGGATTCTTGCTAGTTCTTGAGGGAAAGGAGAGAGGAGATCTAGATCCACGTTTCCGCCAATCACTTTCTCCTCTAAGTGAGGGGAACCCCTTGGATCTAGATCTTGGAGTTCTTCGTGTTCTTCTTTCGTTCTTCCTCTCATTTTCCTCCCTAGCATTAGTTGCTTTGGTGGGATTTGGGAGAGAAGGACTTGGGCACTCCGTGTGCCCTTGCCATTGCATTTGGTGCATCGGTTTGAGTTCTCCACGGTGATACGTGGAAGTGAAGTTTGAGAAGCTTATAACTCTTGGGTGTTTGGGCACCCTAGAGCTTGTTCCTCTTGGGTGCCTTGGTGCCCTAGACGGTTGGTGGTGTTCGGAGCTCAATCATTGTGGTGTAAAGCTCCGGGCAAGCGTCGGGGTCTCCAATTAGGTTGTGGAGATCGCCCCGAGCAATTTGACGGGTACCGGTGACCGCCTCCAAGGGTTGCCAAAGTGTACGGGTTCGGTGACTGCCCCCAAGGGTCGCCATTTGTACGGGTTCGGTGACCGCCCTCAAGGGTCCCTTAGTGTAATCACGACATCTTGCATTGTGCGAGGGCGTGAGGAGATTACGGTGGCCCTAGTGGCTTCTTGGGGAGCATTGTGCCTCCACACCGCTCCAAACGGAGATTAGCATCCGCAAGGGTGTGAACTTCGGGATACATCATCGTCTCCGCGTGCCTCGGTTATCTCTTACCCGAGCCCCTTTACTTATGCACTTTACTTTGTGATAGCCATATTATTCTTTGTCATATATCTTGCTATCACATAGTTGCTTATCTTGCTTAGCATAAGTTGTTGGTGCACATAGGTGAGCCTAGTTGTGTAGGTTTTGTGCTTGACAAATTAACCGCTAGTTTTATTCCACATTTGTTCAAGCATAAACCGTAATTATTTTAAAGCGCCTATTCACCCCCCTCTAGGCGACATCCTCGATCTTTCAATTGGTATCAGAGCCTCGTCTCTCTTTATTAGGCTTTACCGCCTAGAGAGTAAAGATGTCGACTAGAGGATTAGGATTCTCTGACACTCTTAGTTTCGATGGCACAAATTTTGATGTTTGGGTAATTCGCATGCTTAATCTCTTTAGGTTCATGGACCCAAATTTAGAGCGAATTATAGATATGGGTTTTTCTCCTCCAAAGGATCCCCAAAGATTGTCTTTAGAGGATGAGAAAAACTCTTATCTCAATGCTCAAGCTGCTAATGTGCTTTTTGATGCTTTGAGCAATGTAGTTATATTTGAACTCATGTCGTTCCAGGATGCTCATGAGTTATGGACAAAGCTTCAAGATAAATATGGTGTGTCCAATATTTGTGGGGATGATTGTTCTCCATCCACCTCCGGTCGTATAGTCTTCTCAACTTCTTCTACTTCACGTACATGTGGTTTGCCACAAGGAAATGATATGGTGAGTAGTGTTGGTCATTGCAATGATGATAGTATGCTTACTGTGGATGATCCTTCATCACTATATTATTGCAATGCTCCTTCTTTGGGCTTTAACACTTCGAGCACTCCAAATGTTTCACATGCTTGTGTTGATAGTCCTTGCATATCCTGTAGAAATTGCTTGACTAAATCGCATGATGACATGCTTGCTATGTCTTGTTGCCATGATAAAAATGCATCTATTTCCTCGAATTATTGTGCTAACAATGTAGAGGAAACCGAACACTCCAAGGAACAAGATGTGGTGTTTAATGGTGCCTCAAGGGATCCTACATCATCATCTATTGCTTTTTGCCTTATGGCTAAGGCATCAAAGGTATCTCCTACTTTGTACCCCAATATGTCTCTTGATGATGATGTTGATGCTAATGATGATGAGGATAATGATGAAGAGAATGATAATGTTGCCTCCTTAAAACCTAAGGAGGAGATGATTTTTAAAGCTCTTCATAAAAATAAAATTGCTCGTTCCAACTTCATGGAAATTATGTCCATTGCCATTGAGGGCAAGAAATATATTGAGGAGTTGGAATCTCATCTCGAGGAGCATGAGGTCACCATTGAGAAAATGGAAGCTCATGGGCGTGATTACGCAAATGAGATCGCGGAGCTATCTCAAGCTCTTGAACATGAACAAACCACCAAGGAATTTCTTGAGGAGACTTTCGCTCTAGAATTTTCTAGAGTGAAGGAATCTACTGATAGAGCTCTTGAGGTGGCCAATGTTTTTGAAACTAAAAATGCTAAGCTTGAAGTTGCTCATGCTAGACTCCTTGAGGATTTTGAGCACCTCGAAAATGGCTCAAGGGTCATCAAGGGTGAGCTCATCAAACTCACCAAGTCTCATGCTCAACTTGAAGCTTCTTATTTAAAAGAGCTTGCCAAGTTGCCTTCTCCTCTTGTTGTTAATGATGATGCTTGTGCTACTAATTCTATTACTTGTGAAGCATCCATTTTGAAGGAGAATGTTGAGCTACGGGCTCAACTTGAGGTGCTATCTTGCAATTATGGGAAATTGGAAGAAAGTCATGAAAAGCTCTCAAGCTCTCATGATGATCTTCTAGTATCCCATAGTGTGCTAAAGATAGCTCATGAGGCCATGATTGCTAAGGTAACATCTAGTGAGCCTCATGTGGATACTAGCACTACTTCTAGTCAAAATAGTATATTGCCATGTGCTAGTCCTTGTAATTCATCTACTCACAATGTTGGTACATCTTGTGATGAATTGATTTCCTTGCCTTGTTGCTCTAACGATGAAGCTTATACTTCCTCTAGTACTTGTGTTGAGACTAACCATGTAGAGGAAATCAAAGAGCTCAAGGCCCAAGTCACTTCTTTGAAGAAAGACTTGGAAAAGTGTCATGAAGGGAAGGCCACACTCAACAATATCTTGAGTGTGCAAAAATCCCCCAATGACAAAGGTAGAATTGGATTCAAATCCAACAAGAAGAAGAAGTCCAAGTTGAACAAGAAGAAGGGCCAAGAACAAGTCAAGAATTCGGCCAAGATTGTTTGCTTCAAGTGCAAAGTCGAAGGGCATCATGTTAGATCTTGCCCATTGAAGAAGAAGGCCATTAGTGTCAATCAACAAGGGAAGAGGGCACAAGTTCAATCTCATGCTCAACATCAAGTTGAAGAAAGGCCTCTTCCCAAGAAGACTCAAGTTAATGCTTCTCAAATTGAGAAATCAAGTGAGAAGAAAGTGAAGAGTAGATGTTGCTACTTATGCCGTGAGAAAGGTCACGTCGCTTCTTCATGCACTAGTGGTAACTTATCCAACCCAATTATTATTGATGATATCTATTCTCTTGGTAAGGATAAGGTTGGCAATGTGTTTGCCAAGTTTGTTGGTACTCAAAGTGGTGTCAAGCAAAGAACCATTTGGGTAGCCAAACCTATTGTGACTAATCTCTTAGGACCCAACTTGGTTGGGGCCCAACAAGCCCAAACTTGATCAATAGGTGTTGTTGGAGGTCATTGGAGACTTGGCTACATTATGAAGAATTAAGGGGATTTCATCTTTCTTGTTGTCTCAAGCCAAGTCAATTGGGTTGTCAAGTTTCTATCTTATATCCAATGTGCCTCCTTGCGGTAACTTGTACTTAAATTGTTTACATTGAAAGTTACTTGCCCCTTTGCATGTTTTGGTTTTGTTCCTTGCATGTGTTTGTATATGATGTGTCTCCAAATTGCCTTTGTGTATGTTGGTTTGCACATCATGTACTTGTGTGTCGTTCGTTGAGCCTTAGTGCATCTTGTTTATTTCTTAGTTGGCTCTTGTGAGAGATTAATGGAATATCCATTATGGGGGAGTGGTGTGCTTTGTGCACCTCACAATCCTATAAATGTGTGCACATGAGTAATACCATCTAGTATTGATATTTCAAGATTATCTAGTCGCTAGGTGGTATATCTCTCATGAGAAATTTAAATTCTAAAAATTCCATTGATTATCTCATGTTGGATCCTCTTATTGCCTCTTGTTAAGTTTTCTTCATTGGTATCACATTATGGGGGAGTAATATGCTATGTGCATATTACAAGCCTAGAAAATGTGTACATTTGAGATATTGTCACCTATAATTGATATTGTAAATTATCTTGTTCCTAGGTGGCATGTTAGCTCTACAAGTTGCAATTTGCTTTTTGTTTGGAGTGAAGATGATGTCGGATATCCTTGCTATCTACCACCGGGAATTATTTCCAAATACTTCTTGTCTTTTGACAATTGGTAATCACTTATGTGTGGTAGAATTTAATTGATCATCTTTACATTGGCTTTTGTTTTTATTTGCCTTTTCTCTTGCCAAGGTTTGTGTCAACTCCCGTTGTCTTCCATACCACTTGTGGATCTTGTTAATTTCTTGTTCTTGTCTAGTGTTTTCTACATATAGTGAAAGTGGTGATCCCACCTTGTGCATTTTGTATTCAAAAGGAAATTCTTTATAATGCACAACTCGTGGGGGAGCTATCCTATTTTCTTTAGAACACTCTTCTTGTGATCCTTATCAAGTGTGTGTTGGTGGAAGGCAAGCCGTTTTATTTTGGTACCTTGTGCCATCATGAAACTTTGTTGGGAGCTTGGTTTGTTTGGAACCATCCTCTCTTTGGGAGTTTGACATCTTTAATTTAGTGTGTATCAATGGATATCTCATTCCTTGATGTATCTTTAATGATATCTTCCAAGTGATGATTTCTCCATTTGGTATCCTTTTCACTTGGCATTTCTTTGTCTTTTGGTATCGGTTCTTGAAAGTTTTGAGCATGCATATTTACTTCATGTATTCTATTTGGCATGCTTTCTTTCGTTGACTCAATATATAGGGGAAACTCCACCTAGTCTCAATTTGGATGAGTTGTGCATGAAATTCATTTTCATATCTATATGCACATATTTATGTGGAGTTTGTCCTATGTATTGGTGTTTCTAACTATTTGGTCCCGATGAGTTTGGGTACCGTTTAGTTTGTGTTGTTCTTCTAGGAACATTTGTAGATGCATTGGATGCTCGGCTCACTCACAAGGAAGGTGTTGTCACCATGTGCATATTGGAGTCAAGCAAGGATGATCAATGAACTACTATCTACCTTCAATTGGTATCTACTACATCCTTCCAATGATATCTCGGTAACAAGTATCTATTCATGCTTTCTCCTCTTGCATTCAACCTTGTGTAGGTTGCATCTTGGCATGATATTCATTTCATATCTTGTGATACTTGTTTCCTTTCTCAAAGCATCCCAACGATGATCTCTTGTTGCTAGTTGTGATGCCTTTGATGGATGTGTGTTTGGACTTCATTTATATACAATAAGACCATATCTAGCCAAGTGCTATGCTTTCAAGCAAATATCTTATTGGTATATTTATGACTTCCTTGTGGATATCTTGTTCCTTTGTGTTGTAACTATTTCGGGTGTACATCCTTCTTTGTAGATATATATATCATCATGATTTCGTCTACATAGAACCTTATACACTTGAGAGAAATTACATCTCTAGTTGATATCTTTTCTTTCACGTCCACCTTGTCTTTCTTATGTTATTTCTTTGGTGGCTCCGTGAAAGCTTTTGCCTTGAGTGCGTGTCCTCTATCGTTGCATCTTGTTGCACTCTTGTGTGGTGAAGATTATTTTCCTCTTGCTTATCTTTACGAGGTTTTTGCCATCTTAATTGGTATCCCTCGTCTTGATGAGCCTCCCCTCGTCTATCTTCACCACGGGTTGTCACAAGCATAGGTTCTCTTCCACTTATTAGTAAGCTTGTGAACCCATTTGCCAGTTGTGTGTGGGAATGATAGGCCTTGCACCGTGTGCCTCATTCTTTCAAGACTATGTTGATGCTTAATGCTCATCCTAATCTTAGTCTTCTCAAGTGCTTCGCCATGACTCACACACATCATTTTGGTTGAGCCTATTCTTAAGTTGCCTCTTTTGCATGTTGCCCAACCATGTGCTTGTTGCAAGCGCTAGGCTCCTATATGCTCACTTGCACTGGATGTGAGTTTCTATTGATTTTGGGGGAGCTATGATCCTATTTTGTGCACTTTGTATTCAAATACAAAAATTCTTATGTGTGCACAAATCATGGGGAGCTTCTCTAGTTTCTTTAGAACACACCTTTGCGCTTTTCATAATATCTTTATTCTTGTGGCATGTAGGATCATTGGCCTAGTTGGTTCAATTGATATCGGTTGATTACTTGCTTCAATTGGTATCTTCTGATTGCTTGTGTCTCTCTTTGTTATGTCTTTGTGGCATATCTTTTTGTTGCAATCTTTGGGCATCAATATAGTTTGTCTTCCTCCAAGTATTGGGAGTTGGGTATGTGTATTGAATTCCACTCTCTTGTTGAGAAATACACAATTTATGGAGGACCACAATTTATATTGGCCTTCTTAGATTTTCGCCCATTTTGGCAATCGATGCCAATGGGGGAGAAGTTTCAGAGAGTTTTGTGGAGAAGTTTAGAGAGTTATCTCTTCTTGCTTTGTTTTTGTTCCTTAGCATTTGCATCTCATTCGCATGCACTATTAGTTGTTGCATTGCATGGTGATGCATAATTCCTTATATAAACTCTCTTGAAAGCGATTGTCATCAATTACCAAAATGGGGGAGATTGAAAGAACATGCGGTGCCCCCATGTTTAGTTTTGATAATTGATGACAATCTCTATGGACTGATGGTTGTCTTGAGTTGTATTTGAAGGATTTGTCCATAGGCTTTTAATGAAGTTCATGTGTTGGTTTCAAGGAGTTTTTGAGTTGACCAAGGTGCTATTAAGGAATTATCCAAAGATTGGTCATGCGAGTGTTGAGCTTATTGCAAGCATGTCTTGAAGAAGAAGGTTGTGTGATCATTCATGTTTACCTTCAAGACATCATCCAAATGAAGAGAGTTGCAAAGATTCAAGGTTGATCAAGACTAAGTCAAGAGTGAATCAAGTTGATCAACTCACAAAGCGTAGAAGATGTACCGAGAGGGATCAAGTGATCCCATGGTATGGTAAGCATTGTCCATTACACTTTATCTACTAACCCATGGTCTATGTGAGAGTTGTATGTGGGGTTAGGTACGTATCCATGGGCTTGCGTCAAGAGGAAAATATCATACAACCCATGGAAAGGATGACATCAAGTGGTGATCGTCATCAAGATTGCCGTGTGCAAGTTCAAGTGGAGCATCACGAAGAGATCAAGTGCTTGAATCTTGCCATCCATTGTGGTGTCAATGGACTTGTGAAGATGTGCCGAAGAGTGGCTCACCCATAGTGAACTATGGGGGAGCAATCATCTAGTCTTCATCGAGCCAACGCAATTAAGAAAGGTGGTCCAACTTGAGGGAGTCAAGATCGTCTTCATCAAGCTCAAGTGGACCATGTGCAAGGCAAATGTTTTCCCTTGATAGGTTTTCTATTTTACCGGTCTTGTGGTGGTAGTTGGGAGACCGAGTTATAGGATTGTTTGCCGTACTATCAAGGGGGGCTCTCAAGTTGGTAGCTTGATCGTATCGTTAGTAGAGAGCTCAAACCATTGCATCCTTGCATGATGTTTCTTGGTTCTTGTTTGGTTATCTTTGTGAGTCTTAGAGCTTATGGTCATCTTGATGACAAGCTTGAGTTTATCGAAAACGGAGTTCGCATGCGTCTTCTATGATGTTTTCGGTGTTGGAGGTTTTACCGGTCTTATCCGATGAAGGGTTCTCACCATTTTCTTATGGGACTTTTCTCATTTGCTTATTCTTGTTATTTATATCAATATTATGTTAGCCCATGTCGTTAGCTTTCCAACAAACTTGGTTTCATTGAATTCGGAGTCCGTTTGCAAAAGTTGTAGCTGTTTTGGTAAAGACTGCATCAGTACTACCGCGACTAGAGCGGATGTAATTTTTTTACTACCGCTCCAGAGTGGTACTACCGCTGCTCCTGAGCGGTAGTACCGCTCCAGAGCAGTACTACCGTGGCTCCTAAGCAGTAGTACCGCCCCTGACCAAAATCTCATGTTTTCTCTCTCATTTGTGCTGTTTTGACCGTGCTAAGCGGTAGTACCGCTCCTCCAAGCGGTAGTACCACTTGTGCACGACCTGAGCACATAACGGTTGGATTCGGGAGGTCCTATAAAAGGGGGTCTTCTTCCCCAATGAACCTAATCCTTTGAGCTCGTGTTCTTCCCCCATTGTTGACCTTTTTCGAGCTTGCTAACTCTCAATCCCTCCATGGATTCTTGCTAGTTCTTGAGGGAAAGGAGAGAGGAGATCTAGATCCACGTTTCCACCAATCACTTTCTCCTCTAAGTGAGGGGAACCCCTTGGATCTAGATCTTGGAGTTCTTCGTGTTCTTCTTTCGTTCTTCCTCTCATTTCCTCCCTAGCATTAGTTGCTTTGGTGGGATTTGGGAGAGAAGGACTTGGGCACTCCGTGTGCCCTTGCCATTGCATTTGGTGCATCGGTTTGAGTTCTCCACAATGATACGTGGAAGTGAAGTTTGAGAAGCTTATTACTCTTGGGTGTTTGGGCACCCTAGAGCTTGTTCCTCTTGGGTGCCTTGGTGCCCTAGACGGTTGGTGGTGTTCGGAGCTCAATCATTGTGGTGTAAAGCTCCGGGCAAGCGTCGGGGTCTCCAATTAGGTTGTGGAGATCGCCCCGAGAAATTTGACGGGTACCGGTGACCGCATCCAAGGGTTGCCAAAGTGTACGGGTTCGGTGAACGCCCCCAAGGGTCGCCATTTGTACTGGTTTGGTGACCGCCCTCAAGGGTCCCTTAGTGGAATCACGGCATCTTGCATTGTGCGAGGGCGTGAGGAGATTACGGTGGCCCTAGTGGCTTCTTGGGGAGCATTGTGCCTCCACACCGCTCCAAACGGAGATTAGCATCCGCAAGGGTGTGAACTTCGGGATACATCATCGTCTCCGCGTGCCTCGGTTATCTCTTACCCGAGCCCCTTTACTTATGCACTTTACTTTGTGATAGCCATATTGTTCTTTGTCATATATCTTGCTATCACATAGTTGCTTATCTTGCTTAGCATAAGTTGTTGGTGCACATAGGTGAGCCTAGTTGTTGTAGGTTTTGTGCTTGACAAATTAACCGCTAGTTTTATTCCACATTTGTTCAAGCATAAACCGTAATTACTTTAAAGCGCCTATTCACCCCCCCCCCTCTAGGCGACATCCTCGATCTTTCAATTGTCCAGGATTATCCTTTGCTACATAGAGGATTGGGCCACCTTGCTGCACTTTATTTACTTTCATTGACTGTTACTCGTTACAATTTATCTTATCGCAAAACTATCTATTATCTATAATTTCACTGCTTGCAGAGAAAACCTTACTGAAAACCGCTTATCATTTCCTTCTGCTCCTCGTTGGGTTCGACACTCTTACTTATTGAAAGGACTACGATAGATCCCCTACACTTTTGGGTCATCAATGGCATCTTTTCAATACCATCAATTTAGCTTTATCAACTTCAATACCTCTCTCAGAAATCTTATGCCCCAAGACAATGCCTTCATTAACCATAAAGTGGCACTTTTCCCAATTCAAGACGAGACTAGTGTCTTCGCATCTTTGCAAAACTCGATCAAGGTTGCTCAAGCAATCATCAAAAGAGGATCTATAAACGGAGAAATCATCCATGAATACCTCACAAATCTTTTCACAAAAGTCAGGGAATATAATCATCATGCATCTTTGAAAGGTAGCAGGTGCATTACATAAACCAAAAGGCATACGTCTATAAGCAAAAGTACCGAAAGGGCAAGTAAAAGTAGTTTTTGATTGATCCCCCGCTGACACAGGTATTTGAGAGAAACCAGAATAACCATCTAGAAAGCAGAAATGTGTGTGTTTGGATAGTCTTTCTAGCATTTGATCAATAAAAGGTAAAGGGTAATGATCTTTCTTAGTAGCTTTATTTAATTTAAGGAAATAAATTACCATCCTATAACCTATAATAATTCTTTGCGGGATCAATTCATCTTTATCATTAGGAATGACAGTAATACATCCCTTTTTAGGAACACAATGGACAGGGCTTACCCAATCACTATCAGCAACGGGATAAATTATACCTGCCTCAAGGAGCTTTAGTATCTCCTTTCTTACCACTTCTTTCATCTTAGGATTCAATCATCGTTGATGATCTCTAACTGGTTTGGCATCTTGCTCCAATATAATTTTGTGTTGGCATAGCGTGGGACTAATGCCCTTGAGATCATCCATAGTATATCCGATAGAAGCACGGTGCTTCTTCAGAGTTTTCAATAATCTTTCTTCTTCTTGCTCTGAAAGGTTAGCACTAATAATAACAGGATAAATTTTCTTTTCATCAAGATAAGCATACTTAAGATTATCAGGTAATGGTTTGAGTTCAAACACGGGATCACCCTTGGGTGGAGGGGGATCCCCTATAATTTCAATGGGTAGGTTGTGTTTCAGAATAGGTTCCTGTTGAAGGAACACTTTATCTATTTCCCTTATTTCATTCATAAACACATATCATTTTCATGGTCTAGCAAATATTGTTCTAACGGATCAGTAGGAGCCACGGCGATAGAAGCAAGACCAATAATCTCATCCTTACTAGGTGATTCCTTATCACGGGGATGTCTATGAAACTTAGCAGAATTAAACTCATGAGACGTATCCCCTAAGCCAATTTCAACAATATCCTTTTCGCAATCAATCCTAGCATTAACAGTATTCAAGAAGGGTCTACCAAAAATAATGGGACAAAAATCATCTTGTGGGGAACTAAGAACAAGAAAATCAGCAAGATATTTAACCTTCCCACACAAGACTTCGACATCTCTAACAATCCCAACTGGTGAAATAGTATCTCTATTGGCAAGGTTGATAGTAACGTCAATACCTTCCAATTCAGCGGGTGCAATATCATGCATAATTTCTTTATATAAGTCATAGGGTATTGCACTAGCACTAGCACCCATATCACATAAGCCATGATAACAATAATCTCCTATTTTAACAGAATAACAGGCAAGCCTACAACAGGTCTATGTATCTTAGCATCTGGTCTAACAATATTAGTAGTCTCACCACAGAAATAAATAACATGCCCATCTAAATCATCATCCAAGAGATCTTTAACCATCGCAATACTAGGTTCAACTTTGATTTGCTCAGGAGGTGTATAAGTCCTAGTATTACTCTTACGAACAACAGTCAAAGTTTTAGCATGATCCTTTATCCTAACAGGAAAAGGAGGTTTCTCAACATAAGTAGTAGGAACAATAGGATCATTATAAGTGACAGTCTTTTCTTCAACTGTAATAGGTGCAGCTACTTTTACTTCAATGGGAGGATTATATTTAAACCAATTATCCTTAGGGAGATCAACGTGAGTAGCAAAAGATGTTGGAAATATGCCCTAGAGGCAACAATAAATTAGTTATTATTATTATATTTCCTTGTTCATGATAATCGTTTATTATCCATGCTATAATTGTATTGATAGGAAACTCAGATACATGTGTGGGTACATAGACAACACCATGTCCCTAGTAAGCCTCTAGTTGACTAGCTCGTTGATCAATAGATGGTTACGGTTTCCTGACCATGGACATTGGATGTCGTTGATAACGGGATCACATTATTAGGAGAATGATGTGATGGACAAGACCCAATCCTAAGCCTAGCACAAAGATCGTGTAGTTCGTATGCTAAAGCTTTTCTAATGTCAAGTATCATTTCCTTAGACCATGAGATTGTGCAACTCCCGGATACTGTAGGAATGCTTTGGGTGTACCAAGCGTCATAACGTAACTGGGTGGCTATAAAGGTACACTACGGGTATCTCCGAAAGTGTCTGTTGGGTTGGCACGAATCGAGACTGGGATTTGTCACTCCGTGTAACGGAGAGGTATCTCTAGGCCCACTCGGTAGGACATCATCATAATGTGCACAATGTGACCAAGGTTTTGATCACGGGATGGCGTGTTACGGAACGAGTAAAGAGACTTGCCGGTAACGAGATTGAACAAGGTATCGGGATACCGACGATCGAATCTTGGGCAAGTACGATACCGCTAGACAAAAGGAATTGAATACAGGATTGATTGAATCCTCGACATCGTGGTTCATTCGATGAGATCATCGTGGAACATGTGGGAGCCAACATGGGTATCCAGATCCCGCTGTTGGTTATTGGCCGGAGAGTTGTCTCGGTCATGTCTACGTGTCTCCCGAACCCGTAGGGTCTACACACTTAAGGTTCGATGATGCTAGGGTTATAAAGGAAGTTTGTATGTGGTTACCGAATGTTGTTCGGAGTCTCGGATGAGATCCCTGATGTCATGAGGAGTTCCGGAATGGTCCGGAGGTAAATATTTATATATGGAAAGTTGTTGTTCGGGTTCCCGGAAAAATTCGGTTTTTTCTGGTATTGTACCGGGAAGCTTCCGGAAGGTTCCAGAGGATTCCGGAGGGGTTTGGAGGTCCGGAAAATGTTCCACCACATCCAATACAGAAGCATGGGCTGTAAGGGGGCGCCCTAGCCTTAATGGGCCAGGGGCACCAGCCCCCCCAAGGCCCATGCGCATGGGAGAGGGGAAACCCTAAAGGGGAGGGCCTCCACTTGACTTGGGAGGCACTCCTCCCCCCCTTGGCCGCCGCCCCCAACCCTAGATGGGATCTAAGGGGGCCGGCCCCCCTCTCTCCCCACCTATAAATAGTGGAGGGGTGCGAGGGCAGCCGCACCCAAGTTCTGGCGCAGCCCTCCCCCTCTCCCAAGTCCTCCTCCTCTCCCGCGGTGCTTGGCGAAGCCCTGCAGGATTGCCACGCTCCTCCACCACCACCACGTCATCGTGCTGCTGCTGGATGGAGTCTTCCCCAAACTCTCCCTCTCTCTTGCTGGATAAGGCATGGGAGACGTCACCGGGCTGCATGTCTGTTGAACGCGGAGGTGCCGTCCGTTCGGCACTAGGATCATCGGTGATTTGGATCATGACGAGTACAACTCCATCAACCCCGTTCACTTGAACGCTTCCGCTTAGCGATCTACAAGGGTATGTAGATGCACTCTCCTTCCCCTCGTTGCTAGATTACTCCATAGATTGATCTTGGTGATGCATAGAAATTTTTTGATTTCTGCTACGTTCCCCAACAGTGGCATCATGAGCTAGGTCTATGCGTAGTTTCTATGCACGAGTAGAACACAAGTTGTTGTGGGCGTTGATTTTGTTCAATATGCTTACCGTTACTAGTCCAATCTTGTTTCGACGGTATTGTGGGATGAAGCGGCCCAGACCGACCTTACACGTACACTTACGTGAGACAGGTTCCACCGACTGACATGCACTTGTTGCATAAGGTGGCTAGCGGGTGCCAGTCTCTCCCACTTTAGTCGGATCGGATTCAATGAAAAGGGTCCTTATGAAGGGTAAATAGCAATTGACATATCATGTTGTGGTTTTGCGTAGGTAAGAAACGTTCTTGCTAGAAACCCATAGCAGCCACGTAAAACATGCAAACAACAATTAGAGGACATCTAACTTGTTTTTGCAGGGTATGCTATGTGATGTGATATGGCCAAAAGAATGTGATGAATGATATGTGATGTATGAGATTGATCATGTTCTTGTAATAGGAATCACGACTTGCATGTCGATGAGTGTGACAACCGGGAGGAGCCATAGGAGTTGTCTTAATTTATTGTATGACCTGCGTGTCATTGAACAACGCCATGTAATTACTTTACTTTATTGCTAAGCCGTTAGCCATAGTAGTAGAAGTAATAGTTGGCGAGACAACTTCATGGAGACACGATGATGGAGATCATGGTGTCATGCCGGTGACGATGATGATCATGGAGCCCCGAAGATGGAGATCAAAAGGAGCAAAATGATATTGGCCATATCATGTCACTTTTTGATTGCATGTGATGTTTATCATGTTTATGCATCTTATTTGCTTAGAACGACGGCAGTAAATAAGATGATCCCTCATTAAAATTTCAAGAAAGTGTTCCCCCTAACTGTGCACCATTGCGAAAGGTCATTGTTTCGAAGCACCACGTGATGATCGGGTGTGATAGATTCTAACGTTCACATACAACGGGTGTAAGCCAGATTTACACATCCAAAACACTTAGGTTGACTTGACGAGCCTAGCATGTACAGACATGGCCTCGGAACACAAGAGACCGAAAGGTCGAGCATGAGTCGTATGGTAGATAGGATCAACATGAAGATGTTCACCGATGATGACTAGTCCGTCTCACATGATGATCGGACACGGCCTAGTTGACTCGGATCATGTAATCCCTTAGATGACTAGAGGGATGTCTATCTGAGTGGGAGTTCATAAGATGAACTTAATTATCCTGAACATAGTCAAAAGATCTTTGCAAATTATGTCGTAAACTCGCGCTTTAGTTCTACTATTTAGATATGTTCCTAGAGAAAATTCAGTTGAAAGTTGATAGTAGCGATTATGCGGACTAGGTCCGTAAACCGAGGATTGTCCTCGTAGCTTCGAAGAAGGCTTATGTCCTTAATGCACCGCTCAGTGTGCTGAACCTCGAACGTCGTCTGTGGATGTTGCGTACATCTGACATGCATGTTTTGATAACTACGTGATAGTTCAGTTAAACGGTTTAGAGTTGAGGCACCGAAGACGATTTTGAAACATCGCGAAACATATGAGATGTTTCGAGGGCTGAAATTTGGATTTCAGGCTCGTGCCCACGCCAAGAGGTATAAGACCTCCGACGAGTCTCTTAGCCTGAAAACTAAGGGAGAAAAGCTCAATCGTTGAGCTTGTGCTCAGATTGTCTAAGTACCACAATCACTTGAATCGAGTGGGAGTTAATCTTCCAGATGAGATAGTGATGTTTTTCCAAAGTCATTGCCACCAAGCTACTAGAGCTTCGTGATGAACTATAACATATCAGGGGTAAATATGATGATCCTTGAGATATTCGCGATGTTTGAGACCGCGAAAGTAGAAATCAAGAAGGAGCATCAATTGTTGATGGTTAGTGAAACGACTAGTTTCAAGAAGGGCCAGGGCAAGAAGGGATACTTCATGAAACGGCAAATCAGCTGCTGCTCTAGTGGAGAAACCAGAGGTTGACCCAAACCCGAGACTAAGTGCTTCTGTAATAAGGGCAACAACCACTGGAGCAGAATTACCCTAGATACATGGAAGATGAGAAGGCTGGCAAGGTCGATAGAAGTATATTGGATATACATTATGTTAATGTGTTCTTTACTAGTACTCATAGTAGTACCAGGGTATTAGATACCGGATCGGTTACTAAGTGTTAGTAACTTGAAATAAAAGGCTACTGAATAAACGGAGACTAGCTAAAGGTGAGCTGACGATATGTGTTGGAAGGGTTTTCCAATCTTGATGTGATCAAGCATCGCACGCTCCCTCTACCATCAAGATTGGTGTTAAACCTAAATAATTGTTATTTGGCATTTGCATTGAGCATAGACATGATTGGATTATGTCTATCGCAATATGGTTATTCATTTAAGGAGAATAATGGTTACTCTGTTTATTTGAATAATACCTTCAATGGTCTTGCACCTAAAATGAATGGTTTATTGAATCTCGATCATAGTGATACACATGTTCATGCCAAAAGATATAAGATAGTAATGATAGTACCACCTACTTGTGGCACTGCCATGTAAGTCATATTGGTATATACGCATGAAGAAGCTCCATGTTGATGGATCTTTGGACTCACTCGTTTTTTTTAAGTTTGAGACATGCGAACCATGTCTATTGGTGTATATGCATGAAGAAACTCCATGCAGATGGATAGTTTGGACTCTCTTGATTTTGAATCACTTGAGACATGCAAATCATACCACATGGGCAAGATGAATCAAAGCCTCGTTTTCAGTAAAATGGAACAAGAAAGCAACTTGTTGGAAGTAACACATTTTGATGTGTGCAGTCCAATGAGTGCAGAGGCACGCAGTGGATATCATTATGTTCTTACTTCACGGATGATTTGAGTAGATACTGAGTATATTTACTTGATGAAACACAAGTCTGAATTATTGAATGGTTCAAGTAATTTCAGAGTGAAGTTGAAGATCATCATGACAAGAGGATAAAATGTCATGATCATAGAGATGAGTATCTGAGTTACGAGCTTTGGCACGCAATTAAGACATTGTGGAAATTGTTTCACAATTAATACCGCCTGGAACACCATAGTGTGATGGTGTGTCCGAACATCATAGTTGCACCCTATTGGATATGGTGCATACCATGATGTCTCTTATCAAATTACCACTATCGTTCATGGGTTAGGCATTAGAGACAACCGCACTCACTTTAACAGGGCACCACATAATTCCGTTGAGACGACACCGTTTGAACTATGGTTTGGAGAAACCTAAGTTGTCGTTTCTTAAAAGTTTGGGGCTGCGACGCTTATGTGAAAAGTTTCAGGTTGATAAGCTCGAACCCAAAGCGGATAAAATGCATCTTCATAGGACACCCAAAACAGTTGGGTATACCTCCTAATTGAGATCCAAAAGCAATAGGGATTGTTTCTTGAATCGGGTCCTTTCTCGAGGAAAAGTTTGTCTCGAAAGAATTGATTGGGAGGATGGTGGAGACTTGATGAGGTTATTGAACCATCACTTCAACTAGTGTGTAGCAGGTCACAGGAAGTTGTTCCTGTGGCGCCTACACCAATTGAAGTAGAAATTTATGATAGTGATCATGAAGTTTTGGATCAAGTCACTATCGTACCTCGTAGGGTGGCAAGGATGCGTACTACTTCAGAGTGGTACAGTATTCCTGTCTTGAAGGTCATGTTGCTAGACAACAATGAACCTACGAGCTGTGGAGAAGCGATGGTGGGCCCATATTCCGACAAATGGTTAGAAGCCATGAAATCCGAGATAGGATCCATGTATCAGAACAAAGCATGGACTTTGGTGGACTTGCCCGATGATCGGCAAGCCATTGAGATAAATGGATCTTTAAGAAGAAGATGGACATGGACGGTAATGTCACCGTCTATGAAGCTCGACTTGTGGCGAAGAGTTCTTCACAAGTTCAAGGAGTTGACTACGATGAGATTTTCTCATCCGTAGCGATGCTTAAGTCCGTCAAAATCATGTTAGCATTAGCTGCATTTATGAAATCTGGCAGATGGATGTGAAAACGAGTTTCCTTACCAGTTTTCGTTAGGAAAGGTTGTATGTGATACAATCAGAAAGGTTTTGTCGATCCTAAGGATGCTAAAAGGTATGCTAGCTCCAGCGATCCTTCCATGGACTGGAGTAAGCATCTCGAAGTTGGAATATACACTTTGATAAGATGATCAAAGATTTTGGGTTTATACAAAGTTTATGAGAAATTTGTATTTCCAAAGAAGTGAGTGGGAGCACTATAGAATTTCTGATGAGTATATGTTGTTGACATATTGTTGATCAGAAATGATGTAGAATTTCTGGAAAGCATATAGGGTTATTTGAAAAGTGTTTTTCAAGGGAAAACCTGGATTAAGCTACTTGAACATTGAGCATCAAGATCTATGAGGATGGATCAAAACGCTTAATGGTACTTTCAAATGAGCACATACCTTGACATGATCTTGAAGGTGTTCAAGATGGATCAGTCAAAGAAGGAGTTCTTGGCTGAGTTGTAAGGTATGAAGTTAAGACTTAAAGCTCGACCACGACAGAAAAGAGAGAAAGGACGAAGGTCGTCCCCTATGCTTTAGATGTAGGCTCTACAGTATGCTATGTTGTGTACCGCACCTGATGTGTGCCTTGCCACATGTCTGGCAAGAGGGTACAAAGGTGATCAAGGAGTGGATCACCATATAGCGGTCAAAATTGTCCTTGGAGTAATAAGGACGTGTTTCTCGATTATGGAGGTGATAAAGAGTTCGGCGTAAAGGGTTACGTCGATGCAAGCTTTAACACCTATCCGAATGACTCTGAGTAGCAAAACGGATACGTATAGTGGAGCAACCATTTGGAATAGCTCCAAGTGGAGCGTGGAAGCAGCATTTACAATATGACCTAGAGATTTGCAAAGTACATACGGAGCTGAATGTTGCAGACCCGTTGACTAAAACCTCTCTCACAAGCAAAACATGATCAAACCCCAGAACTCATTGAGTCTTAATCACATGATGATGTGAACTAGTTTAGTGACACTAGTAAACTCTTTGGATGTTGGTCACATGGCGATGTGACCTATGAGTGTTAATCACATGGCGATGTGAACTAGATTATTGACTCTAGTGCAAGTGGGAGACTGTTGGAAATATTCCCTAGAGGCAATAATAAATTAGTTATTATTATTATATTTCCTTGTTCATGATAATCATTTATTATCCATGCTATAATTGTATTGATAGGAAACTCAGATACATGTGTGTGTACATAGACAACACCATGTCCCTAGTAAGCCTCTAATTGACTAGCTCGTTGATCAATAGATGGTTACGGTTTCCTGACCATGGACATTGGATGTCGTTGATAACGGGATCACATCATTAGGAGAATGATGTGATGGACAAGACCCAATCCTAAGCCTAGCACAAAGATCGTGTAGTTCGTATGCTAAAGCTTTTCTAATGTCAAGTATCATTTCCTTAGACCATGAGATTGTGCAACTCCCGAATACCGTAGGAATGCTTTGGGTGTACCAAACGTCACAACGTAACTGGGTGGCTATAAAGGTACACTATGGGTATCTCCGAAAATGTCTGTTGGGTTGGCATGAATCGAGACTGGGATTTGTCACTCCCTGTGACGGAGAAGTATCTCTGGGCCCACTCGGTAGGACATCATCATAATGTGCACAATGTGACCAAGGGGTTGATCACGGGATGATGTGTTACGGAACGAGTAAATAGACTTGACGGTAACGAGATTGAACAAGGTATCGGGATACCGACGATCGAATCTCGGGCAAGTACAATACCGCTAGACAAAGGGAATTGAATACGTGATTGATTGAATCCTCGACATTGTGGTTCATCCAATGAGATCATCGTGGAACATGTGGGAGCCAACATGGGTATCCAGATCCCGCTGTTGGTTATTGGCCGGAGAGTTGTCTCGGTCATGTCTACGTTTCTCCCGAACCCGTAGGGTCTACAAAATTAAGGTTCGATGATGCTAGGGTTATAAAGGAAGTTTGTATGTGGTTACCGGATGTTGTTCGGAGTCCCGGATGAGATCCCGGACGTCACGAGGAGTTCCGGAATGGTCCGGAGGTAAATATTTATATATGGAAAGTTGTTGTTCGGGTTCCGGGAAAAGTTCGGTTTTTTCCGGTATTGTACCGGGAAGCTTCCAAAAGGTTCCGGAGGGGTCCGGAGGTCCGGAAAATGTTCCACCACGTCCAATACAGCAGCATGGGCTGTAAGGGGGCGCCCTAGCCTTAATGGGCCAGGGGCACCATCCCCCCCAAGGCCCATGCGCATGGGAGAGGGGAAACCCTAAAGGGGAGGGCCTCCACTTGACTTGGGAGGCACTCCTCCCCCCCTTGGCCGCCGCCCCCAACCCTAGATGGGATCTAAGGGGTCCGGCCCCCTCTCTCCCCACCTATAAATAGTGGAGGGGTGCGAGGGCAGCCGCACCCAAGTTCTGGCGCAGCTCTCCCCCTCTCCCAAGTCCTCCTCCTCTCCCGCGGTGCTTGGCGAAGCCCTGCAGGATTGCCACGCTCCTCCACCACCACCACGTCGTCGTGCTGCTGCTGGACGTAGTCTTCCCCAACCTGTCCCTCTCTCCTTGAGTGATGCTTTCTCCTTTGCTAGGCCAGAAATTATATATGTAATTACGATCACGATGAACAAGATGCATAGGATAGAACTTCTGGTGAAATTCCAACTTCAATCGTTTATAATTCCAAGATCCCGTATCATCACATAGCCTATACCATGTCAATGCATCTCCCTTAAAAGATAAAGGGAAGACCTTCTTTTTGACAACATCATTGGGAATACCTGCAAGCTTAAATAATCCACAAACTTCATCCACAAAGATAAGGTGTAAATCGGGATGCAATGTTCCAGCTCCTGCAAAGGGATTAGCTAGCAGTTTCTCTATCATACCCGAAGGAATCTCAAAGTAAATATTTTAAGTAGGTTCAGTAGGTTGAGGAGAAACTCTTTTCTCTTCTGGTCGGGGTGAAGATACCCCGAACAAGCACCTCAAAGGATTAGTTTCCATAGTAACAAGTGACAGAAAATTTCAGCACACTATATAAATGTTTTCCTTACCAAGTTCCACTCACCAAAGGCGCTTCACTCCCCGGCAGCGGCGCTAGAAAAGAGTCTTGATGACCCACAAGTATAGGGGATCTATCGTAGTCCTTTTGATAAGTAAGAGTGTCGAACCCAACGAGGAGCAGAAGGAAATGACAAGCGGTTTTCAGTAAGGTTTTCTCTGCAAGAACTGAAATTGTAGGTAACAGGTAGTTTTGTGATAAGATAAATTGTAACGAGTAACAAGCAATGAAAGTAAATAAAGTGCAGCAAGGTGGCCCAATCCTTTTTGTAGCAAAGGATAAGCCTGGACAATTTCTTATAATGAGAAAAGAGCTCCCGATGACACATGGGCATTATCGTCAAGCTAGTTTTCATCACGCTCACATGATTCGCGTTCGGTACTTTGATAATTTGATATGTGGGTGGACCGGTGCTTGGGTACTGCCTTTACTTGGACAAGCATCCCACTTATGATTAACCCCTATTGCAAGCATCTGCAACTAAAAAAGAAGTATTAAGGTAAACCTAACCACAGCATTAGACATATGGATCCAAATCAGCCCCTTACGAAGCAACGCATAAACTAGGGTCTAAGCTTCTATCACTCAGCAACCCATCATCTACTTATTACTTCCCAATGCCTTCCTCTAGGCCCAAATAATGGTGAAGTGTCATCCAGTTGACGTTCACATAACACCACTAGAGGAAAGACAACATACATCTCATCAAAATAGCGAACGAATACCGAATTCACATGACTACTAATACCAAGACTTCACCCATGTCCTCAGGAACAAACGTAAGTACTCACAAAGCATATTCATATTCATAATCAGAGGAGTAATAATATGCATTGAGGATCTGAACATATGATCTTCCACCAAGTAAACCAATTAGCATCAACTACAAGGAGTAATCAACACTACTAGCAACCCACAGGTACCAATTTGTGGTTTTGATACAAGATTGGATACAAGAGATGAACTAGGGTTTTGAGAGGAGATGGTGTTGGTGAAGATGTTGATGGAGATTGACCCCAACCTGATGAGAGGGTCGTTGGTGATGACGATGGTGATGATTTCCCCCTCCCGTAGGGAAGTTTTCCCGGCGGAACAGCTCTACCGGAGCCCTAGATTGGTTCCGCCAAGGTTCCGCCTCGTGGCGGCACAGTTTCATCCTGTAAGCTTGCCTCTAATTTTTTTCAGGGTAAAAGCCTTCATATAGCAGAAGATGGGCACCGGAGGGCCACCAGGGGGCCCAGGAGACAGGGGCACGCCCAGTAGGTGTGGGCGCGCCCCCTACCCTCCTGGCCAGGGTGTGGGCCCCCTCTGGTGTTTTCTTCGCTCAATAATTCTTATTAATTCCAAAACTGACTTCCCTGGAGTTTCAGGATTTTTGGAGCTGTGCAGAATAGGTTTCCAATATTTGCTCCTTTTCCAGACAGAATTCCAGCTGCCGACATTCCCCCTCTTCATGGTAATCCTTGTAAAATAAGAGAGAATACCCATAAGTATTGAGATATAATGTGTAATAACAGCCCATAATGTAATAAATATTGATATAAAAGCATGATGCAAAATGGACATATCAGGCGGCATAGTGGGATGAAGCGGCCCGGACCGACCTTACACGTTCGCTTACGTGAGACAGGTTCCACAGACTGACATGCACTAGTTGCATAAGGTGGCTAGCGGGTGTCTATCTCTCCCACTTTAGTCGGATCTGATTCAATGAAAAGGGTCCTTATGAAGGGTAGATAGCAATTGGCATATCACGTTGTGGTTTTAGCATAGGTAAGAAACATTCTTGCTAGAAACCTATAGCAGCCACGTAAAAAAAACTTGCAACAACAATTAGACGACATCTAACTTGTTTTTGCAGCATATGCCATGTGATGTGATATGGCCAAAAGGATGTGATGAATGATATATATGTGATGTATGAGATTGATCATGTTCTTGTAATAGGAATCACGACTTGCATGTCGATGAGTATGACAACCGGCAGGAGCCATAGGAGTTGTCTTAATTTATTGTATGACCTGCGTGTCATTGAATAACGCCATGTAATTACTTTACTTTATTGCTAAACAGTTATCCATAGTAGTAGAAATAATAGTTGGCGAGACAACTTCATGAAGACACGATGATGGAGATCATGATGATGGAGATCATGGTGTCATGCCGGTGACGATGATGATCATGGCGCCCCGAAGATGGAGATCAAATGGAGCAAAATGATATTGGCCGTATCATGTCACTATTTGATTGCATGAGATGTTTATCATGTTTTTGCATCTTATTTGCTTAGAACGACGGTAGCATAAATAAGATGGTCCCTCATAAAATTTCAAGAAAGTGTTCCCCCAACCTGTGCACCGTTGCGAAGGTTCGTTGTTTCGAAGCACCACGTGATGATCGGGTGTGATAGATTCTAACGTTCAAATACAACGGGTGTAAGCCAGATTTATACATGCAAAACACTTATGTTGACTTGACGAGCCTAGCATGTACATACATGGCCTCGGAACACGAGACCGAAAGGTCAAACATGAGTCGTATAGAAGATACTATCAACATGAAGATGTTCACCGATGATGACTCGTCCGTCTCACGTGATGACCGGACACGGCCTAGTTTACTCGGATCATGCATCACTTAGATGACTAGAGGGATGTCTATTTGAGTGGGAGTTCATTAAATAATTTGATTAGATGAACTTAATTATCGTGAACTTAGTCTAAAATCTTTGCAATATGTCTTGTAGATCAAATGGCCCACGCTAATGCTGCCCTCAACTTCAACGCGTTCCTAGAGAAAACCAAGCTGAAAGACGATGGCAGCAACTATACGGATTGGGTCCGGAACTTGAGGATCATCCTCATAGCTACCAAGAAAGCATATGTCCTAGATGCACCGCTAGGTGAAGCACCCGTTTTCCTAGCAAGTCAAGACGTTATGAACGTCTGGCAGTCGCGTAGTGATGATTACTCCCTGGTTCAGTGCGGCATGCTTTACAGCTTAGAACCGGGGCTCCAAAAGCGTTTTGAGCAGCACGGAGCATATGAGATGTTCCAAGAGCTGAAAATGGTTTTCCAAGCTCATGCCCGGGTCGAGAGATGTGAAGTCTCCGACAAGTTCTACAGTTGTAAGATGGAGGAGAATGGTTCTGTCAGCAAGCACATACTCAAAATGTCTGGGTTTCACAACCGCTTATCTCATCTAGGAGTTAATCTTCCGGATGACGCGGTAGTCGACAGAATCCTCCAGTCGCTCCCACCTAGCTACAAGAGCTTTGCGATGAATTTCAATATGCATGGGATGGTGAAAACCATTCCTGAGGTATATTCATTGCTAAAATCAGCGGAGGTGGAGATCAAAAAGGAACATCAAGTGTTGATGGTCGATAAAACCACTAGTTTCAAGAAAGGCAAGGGTAAGAAGAACTTCAAGAAGGATGGCAAGGGAGTTGCCGTGCCCGGTAAGCCAGTTGCTGGGAAGAAGCCAAAGCATGGACCCAAACCTGAGACTGGGTGCTTTTATTGCAAGGGAAACAGACACTGGAAGCGGAACTGCCCCAAGTACTTAGTGAACAACAAGGACGGCAACAACAAAGGTATATGTGATATACATGTTATTGATGTGTACCTTACCAGTACTCGTAGTAGCTCCTAGGTATTTGATACCAGTGCGGTTGCTCATATTTGTAACTCAAAACAGGAGCTGCGGAATAAGCGGAGACTGGCGAAGGACGAGGTGACGATGCTCGTCGGGAATGGTTCCAAGGTTGATGTGATCGTCGTCGGCACGCTACCTCTACATTTACCTACATGATTAGTTTTAAACCTCAATAATTGTTATTTAGTGCCAGCTTTGAGCATGAATATTGTATCTGGATCTCGTTTAATACGAGATGGCTACTCATTTAAATCCGAGAATAATGGTTGTTCTATTTATATGAGAGATATGTTTTATGGTCATGCCCCGCTGGTCAATGGTTTATTCTTAATGAATCTCGAACGTGATGTTACACATATTCATAGTGTGAATACCAAAAGATGTAAGGTTGATAATGATAGTCCCACATACTTGTGGCACTGCCGCCTTGGTCACATTGGTGTCGAACGCATGAAGAAGCTCCATGCAGATGGACTTTTGGAGTCTCTTGATTACGAATCATTTGACACATGCGAACCATGCCTCATGAGAAAAATGACCAAGACTCTGTTCTCCAGAACAATGGAGCGAGCAACCAACTTATTGGAAATCATACATACTAATGTGTGCGGTCCAATGAGCGTTGAGGCTCGTGGAGGCTATCGTTATGTTCTCACCCTCACTGATGACTTAAGTAGATATGGGTATGTCTACTTGATGAAACACAAGTCTGAGACCTTTGAAAAGTTCAAGGAATTTCAGAGTGAGGTAGAGAATCAACGTGACAGAAAAATAAAGTTCTTACAATCAGATCATGGGGGAGAATATTTGAGTCACAAATTTGGTACGCACTTAAGGCAATGTGGAATTGTTTCACAACTCATGCCGCCTGGAACACCTCAGCGTAACGGTGTGTCTGAACGTCGTAATCACACTCTATTGGATATGGTGCGATCTATGATGTCTCTTACCGATTTACCACTATCATTTTGGGGATACGCTCTAGAGACAGCTACATTCACTTTAAATAGGGCTTCGTCTAAATCCGTAGAGACGACACCGTATGAATTATGGTTTGGAAAGAAACCTAAGGTGTCGTTTCTAAAAGTTTGGGGATGCGATGCTTATGTCAAGAAACTTCAACCTGAAAAGCTCGAACCCAAGTTGGAAAAATGCCTCTTTATAGGATACCCTAAGGAAACCATTGGGTATACCTTCTTCCTCAGATCCGAAGGCAAGATCTTTGTTGCCAAGAACGGGTCCTTTCTGGAGAAAGAGTTTCTCTCGAAAGAAGTAAGTGGGAGGAAAGTAGAACTTGATGAAGTACTGCCTCTTGAAGCGGAAAGTAGAGCAACTCGGGAAGATGTTTCAGTGGAGCATTGTAACACCCCAAAAACTTGACCATGTTTTAATTATTAAAATTTTGACAGGAGTTTAAAATTTTTGCTTTCTGGATTTTTCTTTTGATTTCAGAACCCCTTTTTCTTTAGTATTGTTAAGTTTTTGCCCCAAGTAAAAACTTTCCAAGATTATCATTGGACTTGTATACCCCCCTCAAGGAAAAACAATTCTTCTATCAGTGGATGTATTTGCATAACTATTTTTAGCTTTATTCCTTTAGAGTGATTTTTTTAGTTTTAGAGCCTCTTTTGCACTACAACCACTTGATAATAGCATCTAAGATTTTCACCAAAATTTGGGGATGTCATGTGGTGTTTCTAAATCACTCTGGTACAATAATATCTTTTATTCATTGAAAATTTTGAGCTCTACCCCAAGTTTTCAAAACTAGTCCAGTTGGTGCCTTTGCACTACAACCACTTTGAATAACTCTTTAAAAAAATTACCAAGTATTTGGAGATGACAGTAGATGCCTATAATTCATGTTTATGCAAAAACCCATGACTGTTCTTTGCAAAAATTGAGCAAAACATCCTCTTTTGCTGTCTGGACTAGATTGGTCTTTTCTACTGCAACTCCATTTTGTGTTGCTCTGTTGGCCATGATTCTTTTTCCTACTTATAGTCCTCCCTACCAAACCCTTAAGTCCAGGAGCATGGACCCTTTGGGATATTTTTGGTCCATGAAATGATAGCCTGTAGCTTCTGCCCAAAATTGGTTTTCTCAAATTGTTGCACTAGCAAGTTTCTGCTCCTGACTAACAAACCTGGCCACCTTCTTTATCATCTAAAGAGACTAGGATCTGGAGATTTTGGCCACCCCAAGAACTGCCTAGATGCCTCCAGCATTCTGTCGAACACCTGGTGTGCATGGCCAGTTTTGGCATGGTTTTTAGTTTGCATTATAACCTTGATCCCCTAACCTAACCCCCATGTCGATTAACCTACTTGCAA
The DNA here is from genome assembly GCF_002162155.2 of Triticum dicoccoides. Classification (NCBI taxonomy): domain Eukaryota; kingdom Viridiplantae; phylum Streptophyta; class Magnoliopsida; order Poales; family Poaceae; genus Triticum; species Triticum dicoccoides. The sequence continues at coordinate 85,275,488 of NC_041385.1, forward strand.
ACTCTAACCTACTCCTGTTAATTGCCACCCTCGCTCAAGCACTCTAGCCCACCCTGGCATTATGTCGAGCATGTCGCGTGCGTGCTCTGGGTGCGCCCAGAGCGCACGTTTTGCACGCGCGCGCACAACCGAGCCGCCGCGTTCGCTACCCCGCGCCCTGGCCCTTGCTCGCCTGCAGAGCCACGCCCCGCCCTCGACCACTCGCCAGAACACTCCAAGCCGCCATGGCGCCCTACAGCACCGCCGTCAGGGCCCTCTTGGCGGCACGCCAGCGTCTGTAGTACGCCTCTGCCATGGACGGTGCCGCCCGAGCCACAACTTCTCGCCAGCTGCCCTCGTGAGCAGACCGTCCTTATCTCCAAGCCCGTCCGCTAGCACCGACCCTGCTCCGGCCATCGCCACGTCGCCGTGCCGCAACAGAATTGGTCGGCCAGTGATCTTATCCCCAGCAGCGGCAGAACCGACCTTCCCCGGTTGTATATGGCCCCAGACCTCACTCGAGCATCCTCAGGCAGCCTCAGGCCATCCCTCTAGAGCACGCCTTGCCGGGAATCGATGGGGAGAGGTCATCTTCCCCATCTCCGGTCAGTACGGCCGCCGCCACGTTCCAGTCCAGTTCGTCGCAACCAGGCCCTCTCCCGCCCATCCAACACCACCACCCGACTCCCCTTCGTCTTGCGGAGCCGCCCAAACCCCCAGCTGCGACGGAGAGCC
>NC_041385.1:85276592-85284000 GCF_002162155.2 Triticum dicoccoides
CTGGACTGGCAAATCCATTCCCGCCCTCAGGACCCCGCGGGAAAGGGCCATTCGTCGACGGCGATCGCCGGAGTCTCGCCTCCGTTTGGGCAGAGGAAGAGGAGGGAGAGGCGACCGGTCAAACCTGACCAGTGGCCCCCCTGGACCCACTGTCAGCAACCCCGAGCCGGTCCACGCTGGCTAAGTGGAAATGTAAAGCACTGAGTACGTCTTCCCTGTGCTAATACGTATTCGAGTCTAAACTGTTTTCTTTTTTTTCAGATTTTATAAAAAACAGAGTTGACTGAAACTTTGACTGGCTATAACTTTTTAAATATAACTCCAAATGAGTTGATTCTTTTTCCTACCTCTCTCAAATATTGTCTAGTTTATTTTCAGATTTATTTGAAAAAAATTCAGACAACTTTTTTGTACTGTCTTGGAAACTATGTTTTAATTCTATATTTTCAAAAATAGGATTTTTGGAGAAGAATAAAACTTTCAAAAAAAATTAGGATGCACCTTGACTCTACGCAACTTGAAGGCAAGCATTCTGAACCCTGGCATAGAATTTTCGTGTGTTGTTTGATACGGTTACCACATCACTTTGACATGGAGCATTCGATATTTTATGTGATGATACAACCATACGCATGAGTGCAAAAATGGAGATTTTTGTTGTTAAAAATGGACATGCTTGTGATAATGATCATCCTCGTATACTTTTCGTGCCTGCCGGAAGGGAGACGGGAAAGTCTCTGTCTTCGGTAGACCTGAGCTTGTCCCTAGTTACTCGTCAAGACGAGAATGTGCGTTATGGCATGATGAGGTATGATGAGCGGTGATTCTGTCTGTTGAATGAAATATATTTGTTATGCAAATCATACAAGGAATACTTAAACCTCCTGAGTCGATCGTAGATTGAGTCTTGTTCCAGTGACCCCCATACTTGTTTCGTGCTACCACTTGTCCCTACCATAGGTAGGGTACAGTTCAGTGGGTTGTCAACCCCTTTCTAGCACACACCGTACAGAGAGATGATGGGGGAAGATACTGGCTGCATCCGGTAGGCATGCCACCTGGTCCGGGGCATGGGTGTTTCGGTTGTAGCCGAGGGGGTAGCTCCCCGAGTTTGCCCGCGATATAAATTTTGTGATCCCATGCTAATCGAGGTTGTAGCCTCCCCATTTAGAGTTTTGCTTAACTAGTGTCATGGGGGATTCCAGACACCGGTAAGTTAGGCTGGTGTGTGCGGACAGGTGTGTTTTCAATTAAAACACCATAAACAGAATTAGTCCCGATGGACTAACGGAACCCGTTACTCGTGGGTAAAGAGTACACCCTCTGCAGGGATTATATCTATTCGAATAGTCGTATCCATGGTTAAGGACTACAGTCTAGGTTGGGTCAAGTGTCGGCCTTAGTGTCGGTCTTCGGAGGAAAAACTACTAAGCCTGAACTTTGATTATGACCGCTGACATATGATGATTAAGATTATCATTATTATGGACTAACTATTCCCATTATTTGATTTATTGAGTATCCCTGGGACGGTCCTACCTCCTAGATATTCACTGTGATTATTCTATATAAGCCCTTTATGTGGTGTCGCTGAGATGCCCGACTATGGCATGTTTGTTATTGATTTACTATATAAGCCCTTTATGTGGTGTCGCTGAGACGCCCGACTGTGGCATGCTTGTTATGTATTTACTTTACAAGCCCTTTATGTGGCGTCGCACAGACGCCCGACTGCGGCACGTTTGTTACTTATTTCGCTTATGAGCCCTTTCTGTGGCGTCGCCCAGACGCCCGACTAAGGCATCCTATTTCTACCCACTAATTGCATTATTCATGCTTTATACGAATAACCCGCTTACGTGCATCATGGATTTTATTTTGTGACTAACGTTGTGATCATAGAATATTTTAGAGCATGTTTATCATCTGAATATTATACATGTGTTCATAATGCTTGCGAGTACATTCCAAAGTACTCACTGGCTTGTCCCTAGCTATTGTCTTGGCCAGATTTCTTGCCTGGAGAGGGGCGTTGCGATGACGGCCGGAACTAAGCAATGGTGATAGCAGCCTCCCGAAGATAGGAGTTATCCTGGTCAGCTGTTCCTGTGGGAAATGGAGTCCCATAGACACCGTGAACCACAAACCGCTTCCGCCATCAACCACTAGAAAACCTCGTGTTGTACCCATAGGCCAGAATGGTCTTGTACATATTTTGTATTTTTCTTGGAATTTCTGTATCAAGTTGGTGTCTCGCCAGCTAACAGTAATCCTGGGGCTGGTGAGCACAAGGGCCATTTTTCGGGAAATTAATATCCCGAAAATCCGGTCCTGACAGACTTGGTATCAGAGCCAGGCTGACCATTGGCAAATCCTATCTTAGCCAGGTCGATAAACCTAGGTTAACCAACCCATCAGACCTTAACCTAACCCTGGCCAAGCTTCTCGTGTAAGATAGCCACACAGTGACCCCGACACCTTTTGGCAGTCAGTGCCCAACCTATCTGCCTAGCCTGTCGATCACGCGCCAGTGGCCGCTACTCAATTTGTCTCATTCACAAGCGTGCGAAGGAAGACTCCGTCCCCTTTTCTATAAAGGGGGCACGCTAGCCTCAACTCCGCACAGCACAACCCCTTCCCCAAAACCAAGCCATAATGCCTGGCCCCGTCATGCACAATGAAACCACGGCAAACAACCTTGGAGGTTTTGTGACCGTGCTAGCAAACCTCACCCGCCGTGCCTTTGCATTAGAGGAGCCCCTAGAATATGTTGTGTACCAAGGACCCATGAGTGGTGAGAGCTGTCAATTCTGGGCCACTGTGCACATCTACGGTAGGGGTCTATCGCCAGAACGCCCCTACAGGTTCACCGGAAGGACTACTTCCTTTGATCCACAAGCCATCCAACTAGCTGCTCGAGAGGCTATAGTTCAACTCCGGCACTTGTCGCCCAGAGTTAAATGTCGCTCGTTCTACTACTACCCCAGCCGTGACGGGTATGGTAGGCCACCCTAGGTTGTCAACAGAGATCACGAGACGGATCCTGCATTGTTGCATCTGGTGCACTATGTAGGTGCACTAGAGGAACTGTTCGATCAAATCACCCTTGATCTGATCGCAGCTCGTGGAGAGCTGGTCCGCCGAGCCCCGACAAGAGGAGATGATGAGCCCGACACCGACAACCCAGTCGTGTTGTTCGGACACCCGATCGAGTCCTTGGGGTCTGCCCCAGCCATTGACCACAATACTTTGGTGTCCCCAGAAGTGCTTCATCGCCTTTTGGGAACACGCTCCAGCGGGATTGTGGCCAACAATCCCCGGGATGGTCATCATCGCTACCCCGACCCGGCAGCCCCTCAACCCCCTCCGGCTAATCCCGACGGTGAAACCCGTGGAGAAGCCTCGACGTCCACAAGGAAGGCTCGTTTAGATATAAATGAGGTAGACTAAGTCACTCGAGTAGTACCGAGTCTCATTATGCCCATGCCCTGTAATTATGTAATCTTGCATCGCCTTGAATAATCGTAGGCTCCTTGTGTGCCTCTATTTTAATAGTAGCCTGGCATAAATATGTTAGCATGCGGTTGCATTTTTTTTATTTCATTCAGGGTGCCACTTCCAAAACCACACCAACGACACGCACAGTAATACGTCGCTTTTGTGAGATATATGTATCTGTAGCCTTGACCCCGACCCCGTAGAACAGAACCAGCACACTAGTTACTCTTCACCTCGGCAAAGAATCCAGCACCAATGCTATATAAAAGGCCACCTCGTGACCCTGCCAAGTATCCCTTACCTTGCGCACAACTTTCACAGCCATTCCTTTGCCATGCCGAGCCCCAGCATTTATCTGAGGACTCCAGAGGCAACTCTAGGTAGCTTTGTTAAAAATTTGTGGGCCTTTACCTGCAGTACCATGAGTGCTATCCACCCACCCCAGTACGAGTTGCTCAAATCGAGGATCACCCCTTCCACCTCGAAATATTGGGCAGTGGTGCACATCCCTCCCGCAAACCCAAACCAAGACCCAACGGAAGTTTCCTTCGTGGGTAAATCTATGCCAACTCCACATATGGCCATAGAAGCTGCTGCGTACGAGGCGCTTGCTCGCCTTCGATTCGCGATACCCTATGCCAGCAATCAAGGATATTATTACTTTCCGAGTCGCGCAGCACCCGGAGAAGTGGCATCTTTTCCCGATGGACGAATCGAGAGAGACCCAGTACTGGCAAACCTTGCCCAGTATGTCATCGCTCAAGAGCGTTTGACCCAGCGAGTAATGGGTTATCTCCAGAGCCTCGCTGATTTGAATCCTTAGATCGCCATCGGCAGACTACTGAGGCCCGACCAGGAGAGACGCGTTCATCGACTAGCCAATCCGCTTCCTCCAATAGAGGAAGAGTGTGCCCCAATTCCAGAGACGTTTTCTTAGGACCCTATCCATTTACCATTGTCATTGTAGACGTCACTGTGGTATTTATTGTCTTAGTTTTTATTTATATGTTGCAATTTATGTATGGTATCCTAAATTTGTGCGATGAATTGAATCTTTAGTTTCAATCAATGTGAGTGGGTTTTACTATGCTAAAAAATTTATTAACTGTTTTCACTCTCGGTAAATCCTGAAGTGAGATTTTTCCTGGAGTTGTTGCAACATATAACTCTTCCCGACATAGATCTTTTTTTATTCATGCAGCACCATAACAGCAGACTCACGACCCTAACCACTCGACCTAGTGCAAATCCGCGGGCACATTTTTTTTGCACCCAAACTAATCTCCTTCCTAACCCCCCACAGTCTCAGAGGGAGAGATTTGTGAGTAATTACTCAGGTACAAGTTACCACCGGCACCCTGACAGCGGTTAGCACCTGACACCGCACCTAATCCTCGTTATCACCACCACCGCGGAGAGCTAATACTCGAGCGACAGCATCGCGACGATCATCGAGGATCATCACGCACAGGAGCACGGAAAACCCCAGCAATGCCGCCAACCCTCCGCACATCAGGATCACGTACCAGTCCGGCATCACCTCCGCCATTAGAGCCTCGTCTCGAGCTCCTGCAGACACAAATGAAGGAGTAGGGAGGAGAAGGAGAAGCGAGGTCAGGTGGAGGGAGAAGAAGGAGCACCGCGGTTGTTTTATAGCTCGAGATCGGTGTACGGTAGGCGAAGTCCACCAGCGTCGCTCGTCGCTCAATCGTCGGTGTTCGGAGGCGAATCCGCGAGCAGTGCCGACAGCGCACTGGCCCGCGAGGTGAGTGCACGCTGCGCCGGTAGCTAGCACGCCGCGCACTACCGCAGTACAGCCTAGATGCCCTACGAGCTAGAAATCGCCGGTGGAGAAAGCACGGGAAAGCACGCGGGGGAGAGGAAGAAGAGAGAACCAGAGGTAGAGGAAGAGACCGACAGTGGGCCCCGGGTCCACCTGTCAGCCACAGAGAGCACTGTGCTCTCGGGTACGACCAGCGTATTTTCAGTAATTTAGAAGTTGATTCTAAATTTACTGTAACCAATAGTAGAAACTGACCATAAATTTTTCCACGCAATGCCAGTATGCCACACTGTAGTTTCACACCACTTATTGCCCACTCACTGTAGCTACATTTTAATTACATGAGTCGGATGGTTATTTTTTTGTGATAGTAGGAGTAATTTTTTTAAACAACCTTTATCAAATCTCGAGGACGAGATTTTTTCTTAAGGCGGGTAGTGTTGTAACACCCCAAAAACTTAACCATGTTTTAATTATTAAAATTTTGATAGGAGTTTAAATTTTTTGCTTTCTGGATTTTTCTTTTGATTTCAGAACCCCTTTTTCTTTAGTATTGTGAAGTTTTTGCCCCAAGTAAAAACTTTCCAAGATTATCATTGGACTTGTATACCCCCCTCAAGGAAAAACAATTCTTCTATCAGTGGATGTATTTGCATAATTATTTTTAGCTTTATTCCTTTAGAGTGATTTTTTTTAGTTTTAGAGCCTCTTTTGCACTACAACCATTTGATAATAGCATCTAAGATTTTCACCAAAATTTGGGGAAGTCATGTGGTGTTTCTAAATCACTCTGGTACAATAATATCTTTTATTCATTGAAAATTTTGAGCTCTACCCCAAGTTTTCAAAACTAGTCCAGTTGGTGCCTTTGCACTACAACCACTTTGAATAACTCTTTAAAAAATTTACCAAGTATTTGGAGATGACAGTAGATGCCTATAATTCATTTTTATGCAAAAACCCATGACTATTCTTTGCAAAAATTGAGCAAAACATCCTCTTTTGCTCTCTGGACTAGATTGGTCTTTTCTACTGCAACTCCATTTTGTGTTGCTCTGTTGGCCATGATTCGTTTTCCTACTTATAGTCCTCCATACCAAACCCTTAAGTCCAGGAGCATGGACCCTTTGGGATATTTTTGGTCCATGAAATGATAGCCTGTAGCTTCTGCCCAAAATTGGTTTTCTCAAATTGTTGCACTAACAAGTTTCTGCTCTTGACTAAGAAACCTGGCCACCTTCTTTATCATCTAAAGAGACTAGGATCTAGAGATTTTGGCCACCCCAAGAACTGCCTAGATGCCTCCAGCATAAAGTCGAACACCTGGTGTGCATGGCCTGTTTTGGCATGGTTTTTAGTTTGCATTATAACCTTGATCCCCTGACCTAACCCCCATGTCCATTAACCTACTTGCAAACTCTAACCTAGTCATGTTAATTGCCAGCCTCGCTCAAGCACTCTAGCCCACCCTGGCATTCTGTCGAGCATGTCGCGTGCGTGCTCTGGGTGCGCCTAGAGCGCATGTTTTGCACACGCGCGCGCAACCGAGCCGCCGCGTTCGCTACCCCGCGCCATGGCCCTTGCTCGCCTGCAAAGCCACGCCCCGCCCTCGACCACTCGCCAGAACACTCCAAGCCGTCATGGCGCCCTACATCGCCGCCGTCAGGGCCCTCTTAGCGGCACGCCGGCGTCTGCAGTACGCCTCTGCCATGGACGGTGCCGCCCGAGCCACAACTTCTTGCCAGCTACCCTCGTGAGCAGACTGTCCTTATCTCCAAGCCCGTCCGCTAGCACCGACCCTGCTCCAGCCATTGCCACGTCGCCCTGCCGCAACAGAATTGGTCGGCCGGCGATCTTATCCCCAGCAGTGGCGGAACCGACCTTCCCCGGCTATATATGGCCCCAGACCTCACTCGAGCATCCTCAGGCAGCCTCAGGCCATCCCTCTGGAGCACCCCTAGCAGGGAATCAATGGGGAGAGACCGTCTTCCCCATCTCCGGTCAGTACGGCCGCCGCCACGTTCCAGTCCCGTTCGTGGCAACCAGGCCCTCTCCCGCCCATCCAACACCACCACCGGACTCCCCTTTGTCTTGCGGAGCCGCCTCAAACCCCCAGCTGCTACGGAG